>NW_020825564.1:0-66864 GCF_003286085.1 Drosophila persimilis
TATGCCCAAAATATGCGATCCTGCCACATTTCCTGGAGCGTGGATGCTATATAGGTGCGGTGGTTCAGTATACATGCCAGTGCTGGATAGGGAAGGGTTCTATATAAGTGCAGGTGCCATATAGTTGCGGAGGTTCCACTTTTTTGGGGCTATATTGCCATATTGGTGCTTATGCCCAAAATATGCGATCCTGCCACATTTCCTGGAGCGTGGGTGCTATATAGGTGCGGTGGTTCAGTATACATGCCAGTGCTGGATAGGGAAGGGTTCTATATAAGTGCAGGTGCCATATAGTTGCGGAGGTTCCACTTTTTTGGGCTATATTGCCATATTGGTGCTTATGCCCAAAATATGCGATCCTGCCACATTTCCTGGAGCGTGGGTGCTATATAGGTGCGGTGGTTCAGTATACATGCCAGTGCTGGATAGGGAAGGGTTCTATATAAGTGCAGGTGCCATATAGTTGCGGAGGTTCCACTTTTTTGGGGCTATATTGCCATATTGGTGCTTATGCCCAAAATATGCGATCCTGCCACATTTCCTGGAGCGTGGATGCTATATAGGTGCGGTGGTTCAGTATACATGCCAGTGCTGGATAGGGAAGGGTTCTATATAAGTGCAGGTGCCATATAGTTGCGGAGGTTCCACTTTTTTGGGGCTATATTGCCATATTGGTGCTTATGCCCAAAATATGCGATCCTGCCACATTTCCTGGAGCGTGGATGCTATATAGGTGCGGTGGTTCAGTATACATGCCAGTGCTGGATAGGGAAGGGTTCTATATAAGTGCAGGTGCCATATAGTTGCGGAGGTTCCACTTTTTTGGGGCTATATTGCCATATTGGTGCTTATGCCCAAAATATGCGATCCTGCCACATTTCCTGGAGCGTGGATGCTATATAGGTGCGGTGGTTCAGTATACATGCCAGTGCTGGATAGGGAAGGGTTCTATATAAGTGCAGGTGCCATATAGTTGCGGAGGTTCCACTTTTTTGGGGCTATATTGCCATATTGGTGCTTATGCCCAAAATATGCGATCCTGCCACATTTCCTGGAGCGTGGGATGCTATATAGGTGCGGTGGTTCAGTATACATGCCAGTGCTGGATAGGGAAGGGTTCTATATAAGTGCAGGTGCCATATAGTTGCGGAGGTTCCACTTTTTTGGGGCTATATTGCCATATTGGTGCTTATGCCCAAAATATGCGATCCTGCCACATTTCCTGGAGCGTGGGATGCTATATAGGTGCGGTGGTTCAGTATACATGCCAGTGCTGGATAGGGAAGGGTTCTATATAAGTGCAGGTGCCATATAGTTGCGGAGGTTCCACTTTTTTGGGGCTATATTGCCATATTGGTGCTTATGCCCAAAATATGCGATCCTGCCACATTTCCTGGAGCGTGGGATGCTATATAGGTGCGGTGGTTCAGTATACATGCCAGTGCTGGATAGGGAAGGGTTCTATATAAGTGCAGGTGCCATATAGTTGCGGAGGTTCCACTTTTTTGGGGCTATATTGCCATATTGGTGCTTATGCCCAAATATGCGATCCTGCCACATTTCCTGGAGCGTGGGATGCTATATAGGTGCGGTGGTTCAGTATACATGCCAGTGCTGGATAGGGAAGGGTTCTATATAAGTGCAGGTGCCATATAGTTGCGGAGGTTCCACTTTTTTGGGGCTATATTGCCATATTGGTGCTTATGCCCAAAGATGTGCGATCCTGCCACATTTCCTGGAGCGTGGATGCTATATAGGTGCGGTGGTTCAGTATACATGCCAGTGCTGGATAGGGAAGGGTTCTATATAAGTGCAGGTGCCATATAGTTGCGGAGGTTCCACTTTTTTGGGGCTATATTGCCATATTGGTGCTTATGCCCAAAATATGCGATCCTGCCACATTTCCTGGAGCGTGGGTGCTATATAGGTGCGGTGGTTCAGTATACATGCCAGTGCTGGATAGGGAAGGGTTCTATATAAGTGCAGGTGCCATATAGTTGCGGAGGTTCCACTTTTTTGGGGCTATATTGCCATATTGGTGCTTATGCCCAAAATATGCGATCCTGCCACATTTCCTGGAGCGTGGGATGCTATATAGGTGCGGTGGTTCAGTATACATGCCAGTGCTGGATAGGGAAGGGTTCTATATAAGTGCAGGTGCCATATAGTTGCGGAGGTTCCACTTTTTTGGGGCTATATTGCCATATTGGTGCTTATGCCCAAAATATGCGATCCTGCCACATTTCCTGGAGCGTGGATGCTATATAGGTGCGGTGGTTCAGTATACATGCCAGTGCTGGATAGGGAAGGGTTCTATATAAGTGCAGGTGCCATATAGTTGCGGAGGTTCCACTTTTTTGGGGCTATATTGCCATATTGGTGCTTATGCCCAAAATATGCGATCCTGCCACATTTCCTGGAGCGTGGATGCTATATAGGTGCGGTGGTTCAGTATACATGCCAGTGCTGGATAGGGAAGGGTTCTATATAAGTGCAGGTGCCATATAGTTGCGGAGGTTCCACTTTTTTGGGGCTATATTGCCATATTGGTGCTTATGCCCAAAATATGCGATCCTGCCACATTTCCTGGAGCGTGGGATGCTATATAGGTGCGGTGGTTCAGTATACATGCCAGTGCTGGATAGGGAAGGGTTCTATATAAGTGCAGGTGCCATATAGTTGCGGAGGTTCCACTTTTTTGGGGCTATATTGCCATATTGGTGCTTATGCCCAAAATATGCGATCCTGCCACATTTCCTGGAGCGTGGGATGCTATATAGGTGCGGTGGTTCAGTATACATGCCAGTGCTGGATAGGGAAGGGTTCTATATAAGTGCAGGTGCCATATAGTTGCGGAGGTTCCACTTTTTTGGGGCTATATTGCCATATTGGTGCTTATGCCCAAAATATGCGATCCTGCCACATTTCCTGGAGCGTGGATGCTATATAGGTGCGGTGGTTCAGTATACATGCCAGTGCTGGATAGGGAAGGGTTCTATATAAGTGCAGGTGCCATATAGTTGCGGAGGTTCCACTTTTTTGGGGCTATATTGCCATATTGGTGCTTATGCCCAAATATGCGATCCTGCCACATTTCCTGGAGCGTGGGATGCTATATAGGTGCGGTGGTTCAGTATACATGCCAGTGCTGGATAGGGAAGGGTTCTATATAAGTGCAGGTGCCATATAGTTGCGGAGGTTCCACTTTTTTGGGGCTATATTGCCATATTGGTGCTTATGCCCAAAATATGCGATCCTGCCACATTTCCTGGAGCGTGGATGCTATATAGGTGCGGTGGTTCAGTATACATGCCAGTGCTGGATAGGGAAGGGTTCTATATAAGTGCAGGTGCCATATAGTTGCGGAGGTTCCACTTTTTTGGGGCTATATTGCCATATTGGTGCTTATGCCCAAAATATGCGATCCTGCCACATTTCCTGGAGCGTGGGATGCTATATAGGTGCGGTGGTTCAGTATACATGCCAGTGCTGGATAGGGAAGGGTTCTATATAAGTGCAGGTGCCATATAGTTGCGGAGGTTCCACTTTTTTGGGGCTATATTGCCATATTGGTGCTTATGCCCAAAATATGCGATCCTGCCACATTTCCTGGAGCGTGGATGCTATATAGGTGCGGTGGTTCAGTATACATGCCAGTGCTGGATAGGGAAGGGTTCTATATAAGTGCAGGTGCCATATAGTTGCGGAGGTTCCACTTTTTTGGGGCTATATTGCCATATTGGTGCTTATGCCCAAAATATGCGATCCTGCCACATTTCCTGGAGCGTGGATGCTATATAGGTGCGGTGGTTCAGTATACATGCCAGTGCTGGATAGGGAAGGGTTCTATATAAGTGCAGGTGCCATATAGTTGCGGAGGTTCCACTTTTTTGGGGCTATATTGCCATATTGGTGCTTATGCCCAAAATATGCGATCCTGCCACATTTCCTGGAGCGTGGGATGCTATATAGGTGCGGTGGTTCAGTATACATGCCAGTGCTGGATAGGGAAGGGTTCTATATAAGTGCAGGTGCCATATAGTTGCGGAGGTTCCACTTTTTTGGGGCTATATTGCCATATTGGTGCTTATGCCCAAAATATGCGATCCTGCCACATTTCCTGGAGCGTGGATGCTATATAGGTGCGGTGGTTCAGTATACATGCCAGTGCTGGATAGGGAAGGGTTCTATATAAGTGCAGGTGCCATATAGTTGCGGAGGTTCCACTTTTTTGGGGCTATATTGCCATATTGGTGCTTATGCCCAAAATATGCGATCCTGCCACATTTCCTGGAGCGTGGGATGCTATATAGGTGCGGTGGTTCAGTATACATGCCAGTGCTGGATAGGGAAGGGTTCTATATAAGTGCAGGTGCCATATAGTTGCGGAGGTTCCACTTTTTTGGGGCTATATTGCCATATTGGTGCTTATGCCCAAAATAGTGCGATCCTGCCACATTTCCTGGAGCGTGGGATGCTATATAGGTGCGGTGGTTCAGTATACATGCCAGTGCTGGATAGGGAAGGGTTCTATATAAGTGCAGGTGCCATATAGTTGCGGAGGTTCCACTTTTTTGGGGCTATATTGCCATATTGGTGCTTATGCCCAAAATATGCGATCCTGCCACATTTCCTGGAGCGTGGATGCTATATAGGTGCGGTGGTTCAGTATACATGCCAGTGCTGGATAGGGAAGGGTTCTATATAAGTGCAGGTGCCATATAGTTGCGGAGGTTCCACTTTTTTGGGGCTATATTGCCATATTGGTGCTTATGCCCAAAATATGCGATCCTGCCACATTTCCTGGAGCGTGGATGCTATATAGGTGCGGTGGTTCAGTATACATGCCAGTGCTGGATAGGGAAGGGTTCTATATAAGTGCAGGTGCCATATAGTTGCGGAGGTTCCACTTTTTTGGGGCTATATTGCCATATTGGTGCTTATGCCCAAAATATGCGATCCTGCCACATTTCCTGGAGCGTGGATGCTATATAGGTGCGGTGGTTCAGTATACATGCCAGTGCTGGATAGGGAAGGGTTCTATATAAGTGCAGGTGCCATATAGTTGCGGAGGTTCCACTTTTTTGGGGCTATATTGCCATATTGGTGCTTATGCCCAAAATATGCGATCCTGCCACATTTCCTGGAGCGTGGATGCTATATAGGTGCGGTGGTTCAGTATACATGCCAGTGCTGGATAGGGAAGGGTTCTATATAAGTGCAGGTGCCATATAGTTGCGGAGGTTCCACTTTTTTGGGGCTATATTGCCATATTGGTGCTTATGCCCAAAATATGCGATCCTGCCACATTTCCTGGAGCGTGGATGCTATATAGGTGCGGTGGTTCAGTATACATGCCAGTGCTGGATAGGGAAGGGTTCTATATAAGTGCAGGTGCCATATAGTTGCGGAGGTTCCACTTTTTTGGGGCTATATTGCCATATTGGTGCTTATGCCCAAAATATGCGATCCTGCCACATTTCCTGGAGCGTGGGATGCTATATAGGTGCGGTGGTTCAGTATACATGCCAGTGCTGGATAGGGAAGGGTTCTATATAAGTGCAGGTGCCATATAGTTGCGGAGGTTCCACTTTTTTGGGGCTATATTGCCATATTGGTGCTTATGCCCAAAATATGCGATCCTGCCACATTTCCTGGAGCGTGGGATGCTATATAGGTGCGGTGGTTCAGTATACATGCCAGTGCTGGATAGGGAAGGGTTCTATATAAGTGCAGGTGCCATATAGTTGCGGAGGTTCCACTTTTTTGGGGCTATATTGCCATATTGGTGCTTATGCCCAAAATATGCGATCCTGCCACATTTCCTGGAGCGTGGATGCTATATAGGTGCGGTGGTTCAGTATACATGCCAGTGCTGGATAGGGAAGGGTTCTATATAAGTGCAGGTGCCATATAGTTGCGGAGGTTCCACTTTTTTGGGGCTATATTGCCATATTGGTGCTTATGCCCAAAATATGCGATCCTGCCACATTTCCTGGAGCGTGGATGCTATATAGGTGCGGTGGTTCAGTATACATGCCAGTGCTGGATAGGGAAGGGTTCTATATAAGTGCAGGTGCCATATAGTTGCGGAGGTTCCACTTTTTTGGGGCTATATTGCCATATTGGTGCTTATGCCCAAAATATGCGATCCTGCCACATTTCCTGGAGCGTGGATGCTATATAGGTGCGGTGGTTCAGTATACATGCCAGTGCTGGATAGGGAAGGGTTCTATATAAGTGCAGGTGCCATATAGTTGCGGAGGTTCCACTTTTTTGGGGCTATATTGCCATATTGGTGCTTATGCCCAAAATATGCGATCCTGCCACATTTCCTGGAGCGTGGGATGCTATATAGGTGCGGTGGTTCAGTATACATGCCAGTGCTGGATAGGGAAGGGTTCTATATAAGTGCAGGTGCCATATAGTTGCGGAGGTTCCACTTTTTTGGGGCTATATTGCCATATTGGTGCTTATGCCCAAAATATGCGATCCTGCCACATTTCCTGGAGCGTGGATGCTATATAGGTGCGGTGGTTCAGTATACATGCCAGTGCTGGATAGGGAAGGGTTCTATATAAGTGCAGGTGCCATATAGTTGCGGAGGTTCCACTTTTTTGGGGCTATATTGCCATATTGGTGCTTATGCCCAAAATATGCGATCCTGCCACATTTCCTGGAGCGTGGATGCTATATAGGTGCGGTGGTTCAGTATACATGCCAGTGCTGGATAGGGAAGGGTTCTATATAAGTGCAGGTGCCATATAGTTGCGGAGGTTCCACTTTTTTGGGGCTATATTGCCATATTGGTGCTTATGCCCAAGATATGCGATCCTGCCACATTTCCTGGAGCGTGGGATGCTATATAGGTGCGGTGGTTCAGTATACATGCCAGTGCTGGATAGGGAAGGGTTCTATATAAGTGCAGGTGCCATATAGTTGCGGAGGTTCCACTTTTTTGGGGCTATATTGCCATATTGGTGCTTATGCCCAAAATATGCGATCCTGCCACATTTCCTGGAGCGTGGGATGCTATATAGGTGCGGTGGTTCAGTATACATGCCAGTGCTGGATAGGGAAGGGTTCTATATAAGTGCAGGTGCCATATAGTTGCGGAGGTTCCACTTTTTTGGGGCTATATTGCCATATTGGTGCTTATGCCCAAAATATGCGATCCTGCCACATTTCCTGGAGCGTGGGTGCTATATAGGTGCGGTGGTTCAGTATACATGCCAGTGCTGGATAGGGAAGGGTTCTATATAAGTGCAGGTGCCATATAGTTGCGGAGGTTCCACTTTTTTGGGGCTATATTGCCATATTGGTGCTTATGCCCAAAATATGCGATCCTGCCACATTTCCTGGAGCGTGGATGCTATATAGGTGCGGTGGTTCAGTATACATGCCAGTGCTGGATAGGGAAGGGTTCTATATAAGTGCAGGTGCCATATAGTTGCGGAGGTTCCACTTTTTTGGGGCTATATTGCCATATTGGTGCTTATGCCCAAAATATGCGATCCTGCCACATTTCCTGGAGCGTGGGATGCTATATAGGTGCGGTGGTTCAGTATACATGCCAGTGCTGGATAGGGAAGGGTTCTATATAAGTGCAGGTGCCATATAGTTGCGGAGGTTCCACTTTTTTGGGCTATATTGCCATATTGGTGCTTATGCCCAAAATATGCGATCCTGCCACATTTCCTGGAGCGTGGGATGCTATATAGGTGCGGTGGTTCAGTATACATGCCAGTGCTGGATAGGGAAGGGTTCTATATAAGTGCAGGTGCCATATAGTTGCGGAGGTTCCACTTTTTTGGGGCTATATTGCCATATTGGTGCTTATGCCCAAAATATGCGATCCTGCCACATTTCCTGGAGCGTGGATGCTATATAGGTGCGGTGGTTCAGTATACATGCCAGTGCTGGATAGGGAAGGGTTCTATATAAGTGCAGGTGCCATATAGTTGCGGAGGTTCCACTTTTTTGGGGCTATATTGCCATATTGGTGCTTATGCCCAAAATATGCGATCCTGCCACATTTCCTGGAGCGTGGGATGCTATATAGGTGCGGTGGTTCAGTATACATGCCAGTGCTGGATAGGGAAGGGTTCTATATAAGTGCAGGTGCCATATAGTTGCGGAGGTTCCACTTTTTTGGGGCTATATTGCCATATTGGTGCTTATGCCCAAAATATGCGATCCTGCCACATTTCCTGGAGCGTGGATGCTATATAGGTGCGGTGGTTCAGTATACATGCCAGTGCTGGATAGGGAAGGGTTCTATATAAGTGCAGGTGCCATATAGTTGCGGAGGTTCCACTTTTTTGGGGCTATATTGCCATATTGGTGCTTATGCCCAAAATATGCGATCCTGCCACATTTCCTGGAGCGTGGATGCTATATAGGTGCGGTGGTTCAGTATACATGCCAGTGCTGGATAGGGAAGGGTTCTATATAAGTGCAGGTGCCATATAGTTGCGGAGGTTCCACTTTTTTGGGGCTATATTGCCATATTGGTGCTTATGCCCAAAATATGCGATCCTGCCACATTTCCTGGAGCGTGGATGCTATATAGGTGCGGTGGTTCAGTATACATGCCAGTGCTGGATAGGGAAGGGTTCTATATAAGTGCAGGTGCCATATAGTTGCGGAGGTTCCACTTTTTTGGGCTATATTGCCATATTGGTGCTTATGCCCAAAATATGCGATCCTGCCACATTTCCTGGAGCGTGGGATGCTATATAGGTGCGGTGGTTCAGTATACATGCCAGTGCTGGATAGGGAAGGGTTCTATATAAGTGCAGGTGCCATATAGTTGCGGAGGTTCCACTTTTTTGGGGCTATATTGCCATATTGGTGCTTATGCCCAAAATATGCGATCCTGCCACATTTCCTGGAGCGTGGGATGCTATATAGGTGCGGTGGTTCAGTATACATGCCAGTGCTGGATAGGGAAGGGTTCTATATAAGTGCAGGTGCCATATAGTTGCGGAGGTTCCACTTTTTTGGGGCTATATTGCCATATTGGTGCTTATGCCCAAAATATGCGATCCTGCCACATTTCCTGGAGCGTGGATGCTATATAGGTGCGGTGGTTCAGTATACATGCCAGTGCTGGATAGGGAAGGGTTCTATATAAGTGCAGGTGCCATATAGTTGCGGAGGTTCCACTTTTTTGGGGCTATATTGCCATATTGGTGCTTATGCCCAAAATATGCGATCCTGCCACATTTCCTGGAGCGTGGGATGCTATATAGGTGCGGTGGTTCAGTATACATGCCAGTGCTGGATAGGGAAGGGTTCTATATAAGTGCAGGTGCCATATAGTTGCGGAGGTTCCACTTTTTTGGGGCTATATTGCCATATTGGTGCTTATGCCCAAAATATGCGATCCTGCCACATTTCCTGGAGCGTGGATGCTATATAGGTGCGGTGGTTCAGTATACATGCCAGTGCTGGATAGGGAAGGGTTCTATATAAGTGCAGGTGCCATATAGTTGCGGAGGTTCCACTTTTTTGGGGCTATATTGCCATATTGGTGCTTATGCCCAAAATATGCGATCCTGCCACATTTCCTGGAGCGTGGGATGCTATATAGGTGCGGTGGTTCAGTATACATGCCAGTGCTGGATAGGGAAGGGTTCTATATAAGTGCAGGTGCCATATAGTTGCGGAGGTTCCACTTTTTTGGGGCTATATTGCCATATTGGTGCTTATGCCCAAAATATGCGATCCTGCCACATTTCCTGGAGCGTGGATGCTATATAGGTGCGGTGGTTCAGTATACATGCCAGTGCTGGATAGGGAAGGGTTCTATATAAGTGCAGGTGCCATATAGTTGCGGAGGTTCCACTTTTTTGGGGCTATATTGCCATATTGGTGCTTATGCCCAAGATATGCGATCCTGCCACATTTCCTGGAGCGTGGGTGCTATATAGGTGCGGTGGTTCAGTATACATGCCAGTGCTGGATAGGGAAGGGTTCTATATAAGTGCAGGTGCCATATAGTTGCGGAGGTTCCACTTTTTTGGGGCTATATTGCCATATTGGTGCTTATGCCCAAAATATGCGATCCTGCCACATTTCCTGGAGCGTGGATGCTATATAGGTGCGGTGGTTCAGTATACATGCCAGTGCTGGATAGGGAAGGGTTCTATATAAGTGCAGGTGCCATATAGTTGCGGAGGTTCCACTTTTTTGGGGCTATATTGCCATATTGGTGCTTATGCCCAAAATATGCGATCCTGCCACATTTCCTGGAGCGTGGATGCTATATAGGTGCGGTGGTTCAGTATACATGCCAGTGCTGGATAGGGAAGGGTTCTATATAAGTGCAGGTGCCATATAGTTGCGGAGGTTCCACTTTTTTGGGGCTATATTGCCATATTGGTGCTTATGCCCAAGATATGCGATCCTGCCACATTTCCTGGAGCGTGGATGCTATATAGGTGCGGTGGTTCAGTATACATGCCAGTGCTGGATAGGGAAGGGTTCTATATAAGTGCAGGTGCCATATAGTTGCGGAGGTTCCACTTTTTTGGGGCTATATTGCCATATTGGTGCTTATGCCCAAAATATGCGATCCTGCCACATTTCCTGGAGCGTGGATGCTATATAGGTGCGGTGGTTCAGTATACATGCCAGTGCTGGATAGGGAAGGGTTCTATATAAGTGCAGGTGCCATATAGTTGCGGAGGTTCCACTTTTTTGGGGCTATATTGCCATATTGGTGCTTATGCCCAAGATGTGCGATCCTGCCACATTTCCTGGAGCGTGGGTGCTATATAGGTGCGGTGGTTCAGTATACATGCCAGTGCTGGATAGGGAAGGGTTCTATATAAGTGCAGGTGCCATATAGTTGCGGAGGTTCCACTTTTTTGGGGCTATATTGCCATATTGGTGCTTATGCCCAAAATATGCGATCCTGCCACATTTCCTGGAGCGTGGATGCTATATAGGTGCGGTGGTTCAGTATACATGCCAGTGCTGGATAGGGAAGGGTTCTATATAAGTGCAGGTGCCATATAGTTGCGGAGGTTCCACTTTTTTGGGGCTATATTGCCATATTGGTGCTTATGCCCAAAATATGCGATCCTGCCACATTTCCTGGAGCGTGGGTGCTATATAGGTGCGGTGGTTCAGTATACATGCCAGTGCTGGATAGGGAAGGGTTCTATATAAGTGCAGGTGCCATATAGTTGCGGAGGTTCCACTTTTTTGGGGCTATATTGCCATATTGGTGCTTAGTGCCCAAGATGTGCGATCCTGCCACATTTCCTGGAGCGTGGGATGCTATATAGGTGCGGTGGTTCAGTATACATGCCAGTGCTGGATAGGGAAGGGTTCTATATAAGTGCAGGTGCCATATAGTTGCGGAGGTTCCACTTTTTTGGGGCTATATTGCCATATTGGTGCTTATGCCCAAAATATGCGATCCTGCCACATTTCCTGGAGCGTGGATGCTATATAGGTGCGGTGGTTCAGTATACATGCCAGTGCTGGATAGGGAAGGGTTCTATATAAGTGCAGGTGCCATATAGTTGCGGAGGTTCCACTTTTTTGGGGCTATATTGCCATATTGGTGCTTATGCCCAAAATATGCGATCCTGCCACATTTCCTGGAGCGTGGATGCTATATAGGTGCGGTGGTTCAGTATACATGCCAGTGCTGGATAGGGAAGGGTTCTATATAAGTGCAGGTGCCATATAGTTGCGGAGGTTCCACTTTTTTGGGGCTATATTGCCATATTGGTGCTTATGCCCAAGATATGCGATCCTGCCACATTTCCTGGAGCGTGGATGCTATATAGGTGCGGTGGTTCAGTATACATGCCAGTGCTGGATAGGGAAGGGTTCTATATAAGTGCAGGTGCCATATAGTTGCGGAGGTTCCACTTTTTTGGGGCTATATTGCCATATTGGTGCTTATGCCCAAAATATGCGATCCTGCCACATTTCCTGGAGCGTGGGATGCTATATAGGTGCGGTGGTTCAGTATACATGCCAGTGCTGGATAGGGAAGGGTTCTATATAAGTGCAGGTGCCATATAGTTGCGGAGGTTCCACTTTTTTGGGGCTATATTGCCATATTGGTGCTTATGCCCAAGATATGCGATCCTGCCACATTTCCTGGAGCGTGGGATGCTATATAGGTGCGGTGGTTCAGTATACATGCCAGTGCTGGATAGGGAAGGGTTCTATATAAGTGCAGGTGCCATATAGTTGCGGAGGTTCCACTTTTTTGGGGCTATATTGCCATATTGGTGCTTATGCCCAAAATATGCGATCCTGCCACATTTCCTGGAGCGTGGGATGCTATATAGGTGCGGTGGTTCAGTATACATGCCAGTGCTGGATAGGGAAGGGTTCTATATAAGTGCAGGTGCCATATAGTTGCGGAGGTTCCACTTTTTTGGGGCTATATTGCCATATTGGTGCTTATGCCCAAAATATGCGATCCTGCCACATTTCCTGGAGCGTGGGATGCTATATAGGTGCGGTGGTTCAGTATACATGCCAGTGCTGGATAGGGAAGGGTTCTATATAAGTGCAGGTGCCATATAGTTGCGGAGGTTCCACTTTTTTGGGGCTATATTGCCATATTGGTGCTTATGCCCAAGATGTGCGATCCTGCCACATTTCCTGGAGCGTGGGTGCTATATAGGTGCGGTGGTTCAGTATACATGCCAGTGCTGGATAGGGAAGGGTTCTATATAAGTGCAGGTGCCATATAGTTGCGGAGGTTCCACTTTTTTGGGGCTATATTGCCATATTGGTGCTTATGCCCAAAATATGCGATCCTGCCACATTTCCTGGAGCGTGGATGCTATATAGGTGCGGTGGTTCAGTATACATGCCAGTGCTGGATAGGGAAGGGTTCTATATAAGTGCAGGTGCCATATAGTTGCGGAGGTTCCACTTTTTTGGGGCTATATTGCCATATTGGTGCTTATGCCCAAAATATGCGATCCTGCCACATTTCCTGGAGCGTGGATGCTATATAGGTGCGGTGGTTCAGTATACATGCCAGTGCTGGATAGGGAAGGGTTCTATATAAGTGCAGGTGCCATATAGTTGCGGAGGTTCCACTTTTTTGGGGCTATATTGCCATATTGGTGCTTATGCCCAAAATATGCGATCCTGCCACATTTCCTGGAGCGTGGATGCTATATAGGTGCGGTGGTTCAGTATACATGCCAGTGCTGGATAGGGAAGGGTTCTATATAAGTGCAGGTGCCATATAGTTGCGGAGGTTCCACTTTTTTGGGGCTATATTGCCATATTGGTGCTTATGCCCAAAGATGTGCGATCCTGCCACATTTCCTGGAGCGTGGGATGCTATATAGGTGCGGTGGTTCAGTATACATGCCAGTGCTGGATAGGGAAGGGTTCTATATAAGTGCAGGTGCCATATAGTTGCGGAGGTTCCACTTTTTTGGGGCTATATTGCCATATTGGTGCTTATGCCCAAAATATGCGATCCTGCCACATTTCCTGGAGCGTGGATGCTATATAGGTGCGGTGGTTCAGTATACATGCCAGTGCTGGATAGGGAAGGGTTCTATATAAGTGCAGGTGCCATATAGTTGCGGAGGTTCCACTTTTTTGGGGCTATATTGCCATATTGGTGCTTATGCCCAAAATATGCGATCCTGCCACATTTCCTGGAGCGTGGGATGCTATATAGGTGCGGTGGTTCAGTATACATGCCAGTGCTGGATAGGGAAGGGTTCTATATAAGTGCAGGTGCCATATAGTTGCGGAGGTTCCACTTTTTTGGGGCTATATTGCCATATTGGTGCTTATGCCCAAAATATGCGATCCTGCCACATTTCCTGGAGCGTGGGATGCTATATAGGTGCGGTGGTTCAGTATACATGCCAGTGCTGGATAGGGAAGGGTTCTATATAAGTGCAGGTGCCATATAGTTGCGGAGGTTCCACTTTTTTGGGGCTATATTGCCATATTGGTGCTTATGCCCAAAATATGCGATCCTGCCACATTTCCTGGAGCGTGGGTGCTATATAGGTGCGGTGGTTCAGTATACATGCCAGTGCTGGATAGGGAAGGGTTCTATATAAGTGCAGGTGCCATATAGTTGCGGAGGTTCCACTTTTTTGGGGCTATATTGCCATATTGGTGCTTATGCCCAAAATATGCGATCCTGCCACATTTCCTGGAGCGTGGGATGCTATATAGGTGCGGTGGTTCAGTATACATGCCAGTGCTGGATAGGGAAGGGTTCTATATAAGTGCAGGTGCCATATAGTTGCGGAGGTTCCACTTTTTTGGGGCTAGAGTGCCATATTGGTGCTTAGTGCCCAAGATGTGCGATCCTGCCACATTTCCTGGAGCGTGGGATGCTATATAGGTGCGGTGGTTCAGTATACATGCCAGTGCTGGATAGGGAAGGGTTCTATATAAGTGCAGGTGCCATATAGTTGCGGAGGTTCCACTTTTTTGGGGCTATATTGCCATATTGGTGCTTATGCCCAAAATATGCGATCCTGCCACATTTCCTGGAGCGTGGATGCTATATAGGTGCGGTGGTTCAGTATACATGCCAGTGCTGGATAGGGAAGGGTTCTATATAAGTGCAGGTGCCATATAGTTGCGGAGGTTCCACTTTTTTGGGGCTATATTGCCATATTGGTGCTTATGCCCAAAATATGCGATCCTGCCACATTTCCTGGAGCGTGGATGCTATATAGGTGCGGTGGTTCAGTATACATGCCAGTGCTGGATAGGGAAGGGTTCTATATAAGTGCAGGTGCCATATAGTTGCGGAGGTTCCACTTTTTTGGGGCTATATTGCCATATTGGTGCTTATGCCCAAAATATGCGATCCTGCCACATTTCCTGGAGCGTGGGTGCTATATAGGTGCGGTGGTTCAGTATACATGCCAGTGCTGGATAGGGAAGGGTTCTATATAAGTGCAGGTGCCATATAGTTGCGGAGGTTCCACTTTTTTGGGGCTATATTGCCATATTGGTGCTTATGCCCAAGATAGTGCGATCCTGCCACATTTCCTGGAGCGTGGATGCTATATAGGTGCGGTGGTTCAGTATACATGCCAGTGCTGGATAGGGAAGGGTTCTATATAAGTGCAGGTGCCATATAGTTGCGGAGGTTCCACTTTTTTGGGGCTATATTGCCATATTGGTGCTTATGCCCAAAATATGCGATCCTGCCACATTTCCTGGAGCGTGGATGCTATATAGGTGCGGTGGTTCAGTATACATGCCAGTGCTGGATAGGGAAGGGTTCTATATAAGTGCAGGTGCCATATAGTTGCGGAGGTTCCACTTTTTTGGGGCTATATTGCCATATTGGTGCTTATGCCCAAAATATGCGATCCTGCCACATTTCCTGGAGCGTGGATGCTATATAGGTGCGGTGGTTCAGTATACATGCCAGTGCTGGATAGGGAAGGGTTCTATATAAGTGCAGGTGCCATATAGTTGCGGAGGTTCCACTTTTTTGGGGCTATATTGCCATATTGGTGCTAGTGCCCAAGATATGCGATCCTGCCACATTTCCTGGAGCGTGGATGCTATATAGGTGCGGTGGTTCAGTATACATGCCAGTGCTGGATAGGGAAGGGTTCTATATAAGTGCAGGTGCCATATAGTTGCGGAGGTTCCACTTTTTTGGGGCTATATTGCCATATTGGTGCTTATGCCCAAAATATGCGATCCTGCCACATTTCCTGGAGCGTGGATGCTATATAGGTGCGGTGGTTCAGTATACATGCCAGTGCTGGATAGGGAAGGGTTCTATATAAGTGCAGGTGCCATATAGTTGCGGAGGTTCCACTTTTTTGGGGCTATATTGCCATATTGGTGCTTATGCCCAAGATGTGCGATCCTGCCACATTTCCTGGAGCGTGGGATGCTATATAGGTGCGGTGGTTCAGTATACATGCCAGTGCTGGATAGGGAAGGGTTCTATATAAGTGCAGGTGCCATATAGTTGCGGAGGTTCCACTTTTTTGGGGCTATATTGCCATATTGGTGCTTATGCCCAAGATGTGCGATCCTGCCACATTTCCTGGAGCGTGGGTGCTATATAGGTGCGGTGGTTCAGTATACATGCCAGTGCTGGATAGGGAAGGGTTCTATATAAGTGCAGGTGCCATATAGTTGCGGAGGTTCCACTTTTTTGGGGCTATATTGCCATATTGGTGCTTATGCCCAAAATATGCGATCCTGCCACATTTCCTGGAGCGTGGATGCTATATAGGTGCGGTGGTTCAGTATACATGCCAGTGCTGGATAGGGAAGGGTTCTATATAAGTGCAGGTGCCATATAGTTGCGGAGGTTCCACTTTTTTGGGGCTATATTGCCATATTGGTGCTTATGCCCAAGATATGCGATCCTGCCACATTTCCTGGAGCGTGGGATGCTATATAGGTGCGGTGGTTCAGTATACATGCCAGTGCTGGATAGGGAAGGGTTCTATATAAGTGCAGGTGCCATATAGTTGCGGAGGTTCCACTTTTTTGGGGCTATATTGCCATATTGGTGCTTATGCCCAAAATATGCGATCCTGCCACATTTCCTGGAGCGTGGATGCTATATAGGTGCGGTGGTTCAGTATACATGCCAGTGCTGGATAGGGAAGGGTTCTATATAAGTGCAGGTGCCATATAGTTGCGGAGGTTCCACTTTTTTGGGGCTATATTGCCATATTGGTGCTTATGCCCAAAATATGCGATCCTGCCACATTTCCTGGAGCGTGGGATGCTATATAGGTGCGGTGGTTCAGTATACATGCCAGTGCTGGATAGGGAAGGGTTCTATATAAGTGCAGGTGCCATATAGTTGCGGAGGTTCCACTTTTTTGGGGCTATATTGCCATATTGGTGCTTATGCCCAAAATATGCGATCCTGCCACATTTCCTGGAGCGTGGATGCTATATAGGTGCGGTGGTTCAGTATACATGCCAGTGCTGGATAGGGAAGGGTTCTATATAAGTGCAGGTGCCATATAGTTGCGGAGGTTCCACTTTTTTGGGGCTATATTGCCATATTGGTGCTTATGCCCAAAATATGCGATCCTGCCACATTTCCTGGAGCGTGGGTGCTATATAGGTGCGGTGGTTCAGTATACATGCCAGTGCTGGATAGGGAAGGGTTCTATATAAGTGCAGGTGCCATATAGTTGCGGAGGTTCCACTTTTTTGGGGCTATATTGCCATATTGGTGCTTATGCCCAAATATGCGATCCTGCCACATTTCCTGGAGCGTGGATGCTATATAGGTGCGGTGGTTCAGTATACATGCCAGTGCTGGATAGGGAAGGGTTCTATATAAGTGCAGGTGCCATATAGTTGCGGAGGTTCCACTTTTTTGGGGCTATATTGCCATATTGGTGCTTATGCCCAAGATGTGCGATCCTGCCACATTTCCTGGAGCGTGGGTGCTATATAGGTGCGGTGGTTCAGTATACATGCCAGTGCTGGATAGGGAAGGGTTCTATATAAGTGCAGGTGCCATATAGTTGCGGAGGTTCCACTTTTTTGGGGCTATATTGCCATATTGGTGCTTATGCCCAAAATATGCGATCCTGCCACATTTCCTGGAGCGTGGATGCTATATAGGTGCGGTGGTTCAGTATACATGCCAGTGCTGGATAGGGAAGGGTTCTATATAAGTGCAGGTGCCATATAGTTGCGGAGGTTCCACTTTTTTGGGGCTATATTGCCATATTGGTGCTTATGCCCAAAATATGCGATCCTGCCACATTTCCTGGAGCGTGGGTGCTATATAGGTGCGGTGGTTCAGTATACATGCCAGTGCTGGATAGGGAAGGGTTCTATATAAGTGCAGGTGCCATATAGTTGCGGAGGTTCCACTTTTTTGGGGCTATATTGCCATATTGGTGCTTATGCCCAAAATATGCGATCCTGCCACATTTCCTGGAGCGTGGATGCTATATAGGTGCGGTGGTTCAGTATACATGCCAGTGCTGGATAGGGAAGGGTTCTATATAAGTGCAGGTGCCATATAGTTGCGGAGGTTCCACTTTTTTGGGGCTATATTGCCATATTGGTGCTTATGCCCAAAATATGCGATCCTGCCACATTTCCTGGAGCGTGGATGCTATATAGGTGCGGTGGTTCAGTATACATGCCAGTGCTGGATAGGGAAGGGTTCTATATAAGTGCAGGTGCCATATAGTTGCGGAGGTTCCACTTTTTTGGGGCTATATTGCCATATTGGTGCTTATGCCCAAAATATGCGATCCTGCCACATTTCCTGGAGCGTGGATGCTATATAGGTGCGGTGGTTCAGTATACATGCCAGTGCTGGATAGGGAAGGGTTCTATATAAGTGCAGGTGCCATATAGTTGCGGAGGTTCCACTTTTTTGGGGCTATATTGCCATATTGGTGCTTATGCCCAAAATATGCGATCCTGCCACATTTCCTGGAGCGTGGGTGCTATATAGGTGCGGTGGTTCAGTATACATGCCAGTGCTGGATAGGGAAGGGTTCTATATAAGTGCAGGTGCCATATAGTTGCGGAGGTTCCACTTTTTTGGGGCTATATTGCCATATTGGTGCTTATGCCCAAAATATGCGATCCTGCCACATTTCCTGGAGCGTGGATGCTATATAGGTGCGGTGGTTCAGTATACATGCCAGTGCTGGATAGGGAAGGGTTCTATATAAGTGCAGGTGCCATATAGTTGCGGAGGTTCCACTTTTTTGGGGCTATATTGCCATATTGGTGCTTATGCCCAAAATATGCGATCCTGCCACATTTCCTGGAGCGTGGATGCTATATAGGTGCGGTGGTTCAGTATACATGCCAGTGCTGGATAGGGAAGGGTTCTATATAAGTGCAGGTGCCATATAGTTGCGGAGGTTCCACTTTTTTGGGGCTATATTGCCATATTGGTGCTTATGCCCAAAATATGCGATCCTGCCACATTTCCTGGAGCGTGGATGCTATATAGGTGCGGTGGTTCAGTATACATGCCAGTGCTGGATAGGGAAGGGTTCTATATAAGTGCAGGTGCCATATAGTTGCGGAGGTTCCACTTTTTTGGGGCTATATTGCCATATTGGTGCTTATGCCCAAAATATGCGATCCTGCCACATTTCCTGGAGCGTGGATGCTATATAGGTGCGGTGGTTCAGTATACATGCCAGTGCTGGATAGGGAAGGGTTCTATATAAGTGCAGGTAGCCATATAGTTGCGGAGGTTCCACTTTTTTGGGGCTATATTGCCATATTGGTGCTTATGCCAAAGATGTGCGATCCTGCCACATTTCCTGGAGCGTGGATGCTATATAGGTGCGGTGGTTCAGTATACATGCCAGTGCTGGATAGGGAAGGGTTCTATATAAGTGCAGGTAGCCATATAGTTGCGGAGGTTCCACTTTTTTGGGGCTATATTGCCATATTGGTGCTTATGCCCAAAATATGCGATCCTGCCACATTTCCTGGAGCGTGGGTGCTATATAGGTGCGGTGGTTCAGTATACATGCCAGTGCTGGATAGGGAAGGGTTCTATATAAGTGCAGGTGCCATATAGTTGCGGAGGTTCCACTTTTTTGGAGCTATATTGCCATATTGGTGCTTATGCCCAAAATATGCGATCCTGCCACATTTCCTGGAGCGTGTGTGCCATATAGGTGCGGTGGTTCAGTATACATGCCAGTGCTGGATAGGGAAGGGTTCTATATAAGTGCAGGTGCCATATACTAGCGGAGGTTCCACTTTTTTGGGGCTATATTGCCATATTGGTGCTTATGCCCAAGATGTGCGATCCTGCCACATTTCCTGGAGCGTGGATGCTATATAGGTGCGGTGGTTCAGTATACATGCCATTGCTGGATAGGGAAGGGTTCTATATAAGTGCATGTGCCATATAGTTGCGGAGGTTCCACTTTTTTGGGGCTATATTGCCATATTGGTGCTTATGCCCAAGATGTGCGACCCTGCCACATTTCCTGGAGCGTGGGGGCTATATAGGTGCGGTGGTTCAGTATACATGCCAGTGCTGGATAGGGAAGGGTTCTATATAAGTGCAGGTGCCATATAGTTGCGGAGGTTTGTAGTGGCCAGTGAAGCAAACCCAGATTAAATTCCCTAATAATTTCCCAGATATAAAGCAGATTCAAATCACGCGCCAACTTGATTAGTTCGAACACCAAGGCTTTAAAAACAGCTACTTCGAATATGGAGCTTTAATTGCTCGAATGTTCTTTTTCGTCTCTCGAGACCGAATTCCATGGAAGGGCCCCGTTAAAGCTCGTCTATGCCGCTTAAGCCGACAGCGACGGTGAACACGCGGATCAATTCCATTTTTCTCCCAAAACACTTCGGTTGTGCCTGTGCCAATAGTGCCAAACTCTAGTGGAAGTCCACGTGTCCCTGTATTACATAATACATACCAAATTACATAATTGCAAGTCGGCGGAGAATCGACTAAAAAGCAAGATCAAGCTATATTGTGTGGTGAAAGTGCAAAGTGCTACGTAGAAAAAAAAAAAAAGAAGGTGACTATAAAGGAAAGCAGGTTTGGTACATTCACTGAATTCCGAATCTATTACAGAATCTCTTGGTCACTGGAGGTCTGCCGTGCTTTGGCGCTCTCACGCCTAAACCCCCCCCCACGCAACCTCCAGTGTCTTATTTTTGGCCGCTTCGAATTACCAGCGTCTCCGTTGTACGGACGATCTGCATCGACTTTTGAATGCCCTCTAATCGTATCTTGCGAGATACCACTCAACATCCTTGATGCGGAATCGACAACGCCTAGGAATTAAAGTGGAAATTTATGTCAGCTGAAATTGTGCAGAAAATGTGAATACCAGATCAGGAATCGGAATCTAGGGTGACCTGTGTCGTGGACAACATGTGATCATCGATTCGTGAGTACGAACATACCCGCGAAATAGCAGGGTATAGCAGCGGTGCAGCGTAATGAAAAGGGAGAGCGTGATAACTCACACGCCAAGAGCGAGCTTTCGTTCGAAGAGAATTCGGACATATGCGTGCGTATGCACACATATAAACGTGCATTAATTTGATCATCGACATTCTCTTTGCTTTGTCTTGTTCTTTTCTTTTGCTTGCATTCTTGTGTTTGCACTTCAATTAAATTTGACTTTAAATGTAAACATATACATTTATATTAAGGAATATCTTTCCTATAGAATTAATTTCTTTATCTTATGTCTTAAGTTCCTTTCCTAATTAACTCAATGTTAAGCCTTGATTAACTCTGGCAATGTCGGCCAAAATATCATTCTTTAATTCTTTACTATTTTTATATAATTAATATTGTTCCACAGCTACCGAAGCAGTTCATTGGGCCCAACGAGCTCGTCAAGGAAAGTGTTTGAATTTGGTAATGATCATTAGTTTTGTATTGAATGGAAATGTTGACCTTCGTGAGTAAAAAGGCTCAGTTTTGCTATGAATTGTATTTTATATTCTTAAGTTAATGAACCTTTTGTTAGATATGAATCTTTTGAATCTTGATTAATATAACTATTTTGAATTAACATGAATATGGAATAAATAACCACCATTCTGTCTAAGTACATAATGCCAATGATACATCGAGTGTAATAATGCCGCGGTAGTTACGTTAGGGGCCATGCCAACATCGTTCAACGCATTGCCGAAGGTAGGGAGGGTATAGAGGAACTAGTGATCTCCTACACCTAGGATCACTAAATTAAATACGCGACTACCGGATTCCTTCTTGCCATCTATGCCGATCGGGGATTGAGTACATTTGTTTTTTTTTGTGTTTTGATCAAAGTAGATTCTGTGTAAGTGCACTTAAATTTTTATAATATGGCGAGAACAAGGAAGTATAGGGATAGGAAAGACCCCGACCCCATCCGGCGAGCTGAGCCCAGAGCGCAGTATAGTGCACTAACCCCGATTCCCTTTCCTGCTGAGGCTGCATTGCCAAAAAGATTTAACCAGTGTAACGAGTCACGAAGAGAATCTTCGCACAATGAAGCTGGTGGTCGGCTAACTGAGAAGGAGTACGCGCTCGCTTCCACGGCTGGTCTCTGGTCGGAAATGGGGATGGGTTCTTTGGGGTAACCCTCCAGTAAGGTTGCTTCGTTCCTGCTGGTATTATTTTATTAAAATTCGCGTACTCTTTTTGGGAATGGGAGGGGGACAGACAAGGAAAGGATCATTAGGGGTTCGGTAAGTATATTTGGGCAAATATAGTATAGAGAGGGAATAGGGATCTACCACCGCGTCGGACATCTCTGTTTTGCTGGCACGGAGTCGTGCCACGCCCACCCTACCATGATCCTGAAAAGGCCAATAATAATATCAGGATCCCTGGAGTGTCCGGTATTGGTCATCCTATTTCGCTCCCGAGCGGCATGGTTCCCCCAAATACGGTAACGTCTAGCACATATTCATCTTAACAATCATTTTATTAGAAACTATATTCAGATACCCTCATGTTACAACAAAAAAAAAACACTAACAGAGAACTCCAAGACAAGGCTAAATGGACAAAAGTAGGAACAGGAAGCGTCACAAGAGATATAGCTATTAATTCTAGGGAATATTTAGATTAATAAATACGATAAGTATAAATAGTTATAAGTGCATATACGATATTTTATATTGCGATATAAACTAATGATTTTTCCTTAAATAGAAAGATAATAATTCAGCGCCATATAGGTACACATGTCCCAGCACATCGGCTTCAGGGAGTAGTTGGACATACTATTCGTTTTACCAATCTTACAGTATACATGCCAGTGCTGGATAGGGAAGGGTTCTATATAAGTGCAGGTGCCATATAATTGCGGAGGTTCCACTTTTTTGGGGCTATATTGCCATATTGGTGCTTATGCCCAAAATATGCGATCCTGCCACATTTCCTGGAGCGTGGATGCTATATAGGTGCGGTGGTTCAGTATACATACCAGTGCTGGATAGGGAAGGGTTCTATATAAGTGCAGAAGCCATATAGTTGCGGAGGTTCCACTTTTTTGGGGCTATATTGCCATATTGGTGCTTATGCCAAAGATGTGCGATCCTGCCGCATTTCCTGGAGCGTGGATGCTATATAGGTGCGGTGGTTCAGTATACATGCCAGTGCTGGATAGGGAAGTGTTCTATATAAGTGCAGGTGCCATATAGTTGCGGAGGTTCCACTTTTTTGGGGCTATATTGCCATATTGGTGCTTATGCCCAAAATATACGATCCTGCCACATTTCCTGGAGCGTGGATGCTATATAGGTGCGGTGGTTCAGTATACATGCCAGTGCTGGATAGGGAAGTGTTCTATATAAGTGCAGAAGCCATATAGTTGCGGAGGTTCCACTTTTTTGGGGCTATATTGCCATATTGGTGCTTATGCCCAAAATATACGATCCTGCCACATTTCCTGGAGCGTGGGTGCTATATAAGTGCGGCGGTTCAGTATACATGCCAGTGCTGGATAGGGAAGGGTTCTATATAAGTGCCGGTGCCATATAGTTGCGGAGGTTCCACTTTTTTGGAGCTATATTGCCATATTGGTGCTTATGCCCAAAATATGCGATCCTGCCACATTTCCTGGAGCGTGGATGCTATATAGGTGCGGTGGTTCAGTATACATGCCAGTGCTGGATAGGGAAGGGTTCTATATAAGTGCAGGTGCCATATACTAGCGGAGGTTCCACTTTTTTGGGGCTATATTGCCATATTGGTGCTTATGCCCAAGATGTGCGATCCTGCCACATTTCCTGGAGCGTGGATGCTATATAGGTGCGGTGGTTCAGTATACATGCCAGTGCTGGATAGGGAAGGGTTCTATATAAGTGCAGGTGCCATATAGTTGCGGAGGTTCCACTTTTTTGGGGCTATATTGCCATATTGGTGCTTATGCCCAAAATATACGATCCTGCCACATTTCCTGGAGCGTGGATGCTATATAGGTGCGGTGGTTCAGTATACATGCCAGTGCTGGATAGGGAAGGGTTCTATATAAGTGCAGGTGCCATATAGTTGCGGAGGTTTGTAGTGGCCAGTGAATTCCATGGAAGGGCCCCGTTAAAGCTCGTCTATGCCGCTTAAGCCGACAGCGACGGTGAACACGCGGATCAATTCCATTTTTCTCCCAAAACACTTCGGTTGTGCCTGTGCCAATAGTGCCAAACTCTAGTGGAAGTCCACGTGTCCCTGTATTACATAATACATACCAAATTACATAATTGCAAGTCGGCGGAGAATCGACTAAAAAGCAAGATCAAGCTATATTGTGTGGTGAAAGTGCAAAGTGCTACGTAGAAAAAAAAAAAAAGAAGGTGACTATAAAGGAAAGCAGGTTTGGTACATTCACTGAATTCCGAATCTATTACAGAATCTCTTGGTCACTGGAGGTCTGCCGTGCTTTGGCGCTCTCACGCCTAAACCCCCCCCCACGCAACCTCCAGTGTCTTATTTTTGGCCGCTTCGAATTACCAGCGTCTCCGTTGTACGGGCGATCTGCATCGACTTTTGAATGCCCTCTAATCGTATCTTGCGAGATACCACTCAACATCCTTGATGCGGAATCGACAACGCCTAGGAATTAAAGTGGAAATTTATGTCAGCTGAAATTGTGCAGAAAATGTGAATACCAGATCAGGAATCGGAATCTAGGGTGACCTGTGTCGTGGACAACATGTGATCATCGATTCGTGAGTACGAACATACCCGCGAAATAGCAGGGTATAGCAGCGGTGCAGCGTAATGAAAAGGGAGAGCGTGATAACTCACACGCCAAGAGCGAGCTTTCGTTCGAAGAGAATTCGGACATATGCGTGCGTATGCACACATATAAACGTGCATTAATTTGATCATCGACATTCTCTTTGCTTTGTCTTGTTCTTTTCTTTTGCTTGCATTCTTGTGTTTGCACTTCAATTAAATTTGACTTTAAATGTAAACATATACATTTATATTAAGGAATATCTTTCCTATAGAATTAATTTCTTTATCTTATGTCTTAAGTTCCTTTCCTAATTAACTCAATGTTAAGCCTTGATTAACTCTGGCAATGTCGGCCAAAATATCATTCTTTAATTCTTTACTATTTTTATATAATTAATATTGTTCCACAGCTACCGAAGCAGTTCATTGGGCCCAACGAGCTCGTCAAGGAAAGTGTTTGAATTTGGTAATGATCATTAGTTTTGTATTGAATGGAAATGTTGACCTTCGTGAGTAAAAAGGCTCAGTTTTGCTATGAATTGTATTTTATATTCTTAAGTTAATGAACCTTTTGTTAGATATGAATCTTTTGAATCTTGATTAATATAACTATTTTGAATTAACATGAATATGGAATAAATAACCACCATTCTGTCTAAGTACATAATGCCAATGATACATCGAGTGTAATAATGCCGCGGTAGTTACGTTAGGGGCCATGCCAACATCGTTCCACGCATTGCCGAAGGTAGGGAGGGTATAGAGGAACTAGTGATCTCCTACACCTAGGATCACTAAATTAAATACGCGACTACCGGATTCCTTCTTGCCATCTATGCCGACCGGGGATTGAGTACATTTGTTTTTTTTTGTGTTTTGATCAAAGTAGATTCTGTGTAAGTGCACTTAAATTTTTATAATATGGCGAGAACAAGGAAGTATAGGGATAGGAAAGACCCCGACCCCATCCGGCGAGCTGAGCCCAGAGCGCAGTATAGTGCACTAACCCCGATTCCCTTTCCTGCTGAGGCTGCATTGCCAAAAAGATTTAACCAGTGTAACGAGTCACGAAGAGAATCTTCGCACAATGAAGCTGGTGGTCGGCTAACTGAGAAGGAGTACGCGCTCGCTTCCACGGCTGGTCTCTGGTCGGAAATGGGGATGGGTTCTTTGGGGTAACCCTCCAGTTAGGTTGCTTCGTTCCTGCTGGTATTATTTTATTAAAATTCGCGTACTCTTTTTGGGAATGGGAGGGGGACAGACAAGGAAAGGATCATTAGGGGTTCGGTAAGTATATTTGGGCAAATATAGTATAGAGAGGGAATAGGGATCTACCACCGCGTCGGACATCTCTGTTTTGCTGGCACGGAGTCGTGCCACGCCCACCCTACCATGATCCTGAAAAGGCCAATAATAATATCAGGATCCCTGGAGTGTCCGGTATTGGTCATCCTATTTCGCTCCCGAGCGGCATGGTTCCCCCAAATACGGTAACGTCTAGCACATATTCATCTTAACAATCATTTTATTAGAAACTATATTCAGATACCCTCATGTTACAACAAAAAAAAACACTAACAGAGAACTCCAAGACAAGGCTAAATGGACAAAAGTAGGAACAGGAAGCGTCACAAGAGATATAGCTATTAATTCTAGGGAATATTTAGATTAATAAATACGATAAGTATAAATAGTTATAAGTGCATATACGATATTTTATATTGCGATATAAACTAATGATTTTTCCTTAAATAGAAAGATAATAATTCAGCGCCATATAGGTACACATGTCCCAGCACATCGGCTTCAGGGAGTAGTTGGACATACTATTCGTTTTACCAATCTTACTGTAAAGGCAGAAGGCCAATCAGCTGTGACTAGTTTAAAAGGGTGAGGTCAACGACCGACAAACAGCTCTAGCAAAAAAAACGAAGCTTTTGCCACGCTCGCGGAATTTTGGGAGGCAAAGCAATGTAGTGTTGTTGGTATAGTATAAAGCTCACTCAGTTGTTGTTTGTGTTCCCGCGGCGAAAGATCTTTCGTAGCTGGGCGTGTCGCTGTGTGTGGGTGCATTACGCTTTTACCTGCAAACCAAAAACAAAATCGAACAGCACGTGCTGCATGGCATAAGCTCGCTGATGTGACCCGGCCGAGCGGACGCTTTTAAGCTCAATCTTTTAAACTTGTACAAAATGCATTTTCAAACTTTTCAGGTGTGGTTGGTTTTTCTTTTCGGTTTTTCTTTTCTGTCTACAATTATCACTAAGTATATCCAACTACACAAAAACGGACATATCACCGGACTGCGAGGGTCAAGGGAATGCGAGTCACGGGGGGGATCTTACTGGCCTCAGTGGCTTTCAATGGGCTGTGTGTACATATGTATGTGAGCACATCTCTTTACTTTTTTGTTTTTGGGTACATTCAGCCTACATAATGACACTAACGAGCACCTATGACAAACACTGGCCTCAGCTGCACTTTAACTAAACGTTGAACAGCTAGGCCCGAATCACGAGAAGAACAAGAGAGGCGATACCACTCAGGGTCGCCGGGAGGTTATGTACACACGTGGTGCACTATCTTTTTTTTCAGCCCGGAAGGAAAATTTCCGCTGCTTCGGTCCTACGCTGACTGCAAGTTCCGGGTTAACGCGCTTCTTGGCCCGGTTTTGAACGCGATACGGTTACGCCAATTCGCCGCACTAAGCCCGGTCAGACGGCTGTCTTCGCCTCGCGCAGCCAAAGTTCACTGCCCGCGACTTGGTGGATCAGCTGGTTCGTAGTGCGGGGGCTTAAAGCTCGGGCTGCAGCTTTGGAATACTTCCCAAACTAAGTGCCGATTCTAATGTGGAATTTGAAAATACTGATCAGGCTACTTTTTCTAACAGTTCTTAATGCACATATTTACCCTGTTGGAACTGGCACTGCGAAAATAGGGGGATGGGGTTGAGGTGCTAATTCCCTCTTTCTCCAGGTGTTTTTGTGTTGGGGCTGCTGACCTCCAAGCGGAAAATACAGAATAATTCGGAAAATCTAACTTCGAGGCTCCTAGCACTATCGAAGGCCGGTACTCACGTTTTCGTTTAGAACCCAATCTGTTTTCTTGGGTTCTTTTTTTTTCGATCTAGTGCACTTTTGTTTCACACACGGCGGTTTAATTTTATTTTTATTATTTTTTTCTCACCGCGCAACTGAATTCTTGTACGGCCACGAGGAGAAAGAAAGATTTGGGCGGATCTACCGACCAACAAAAATTTGGTTCTCCGGATCTGCCTTTGCACGATCCTTCGCCATTCACCTTGAACGGTTATGGAAATGGTGGTGAGATTTTTTTTTTTTTTTTCGTTTTTACGCCTATTCTTAATGTCACCCCTAGGTGGCGCTAGCCCCACATGACAAGGAACATTCAACATGTAACACCACCAAAAAGAAATTAAACCAACCTAACTATACACTAACTATCGGAAATAAACTTAATAATTAATAAGTATCTCGGTGAGGTGTGATATCTAATTATATAAATAATATAATATATATAAATATATAAATATAAATATATAAATTGTACAAATAACATCGGCCTACTTTCAGGCGAAGAAAAGTGATAGGCTTTCCTATACGCCCGACAAGCAACCACTACAAATCCCCCCGGCCAAGATCACACTTTGGTGTTAATCACATCAAAGGGTGATAGACGCTTGGCGGAAAACCGTTAACCTGTATTAGGATGGTCACTGCTTTATGTCTTTAGCGTGGTATTTTCCGATAAGTCTACCTTGGGGATCTTCTAATTCGTAATAACTTTGACCAAGCCTGCGTTTTATTCTAGCTTTTACAAACGTAGGAGCTAGTTTTGCGCTGAAACCTTTAATGAAATTGCTCTGCTGAAAGTTGCGTCTGTAGACCTCCTGGCCAACCTTGAACGCTACGTCACGACTTCGAAGATTGTACTGCTGTTCGTTTCGTTGGTGTGTTTTTTGTATTGTTCGTTGGGCTGTTTTTCGAATCACATCAAACGAATCTTCCCGACCAAAACTCACTGTACGATCTTCTAAAACCTGCAAATTTCGTAAGAGCTGATAGGTGTCTCCATTGGTGATCATGTGCTGTCCAAATGCAACCCGATAGGGGCTGTCGTTTAGGGCTGAATGCAGACTAGATCGTAAGGCACAACTAATAGAACTAAGCTGCTCATCCCAATTAGTTTGATCTGGCTTGATGTAAGCTTTAATGGCTGCAATAACGGAACGGTTAACGCGTTCCGATGCATTGGCTTGAGGTGCGTACACAGCCGTATAAAAATGCTGCACATTGTACTTTTTCAACAGAGAATTGAAGTGATGGGACTTAAATTGTACTCCATTGTCGGACACAACCACTTCGGGTACCCCGAAGCAATGGAATAGGTCCTCTTCCATAAATCGAGTTATCGCCTCCGCTGTAAATTTCTTTACGGGTTTTAAAAACGGATATTTTGAAAGATGGTCCAAAACAACGAAGATACCGATGTTTCCGGATTTGCTTCGTGGATACGGACCCAGGAAATCCACAAACAACTTCTGAAAAACTCGTTGAGTTTCCTTCACTGGAGCTAATGGGGGTCGTAACGAACGATTCGGGTACTTGGTGCACTTGCAAACCGAACAGCTGTTTATAAACGCTCTCACATCGGTTACTAAACTTGGCCAATAATAATATCGTCGAACTCTCTCCAACGTTTTATTAATGCCGCTATGAGCTGCTAACGACTGTTCGTGACTCTGTTTTAGTACATCTGACACCAGCTCCTTTGGAACCCATAGCTTCCAACACAGGTCGCCAGCGATCTGATCAGCAGCCGCGTGTTCTGCTCGCCGATATATATGATTATCGATCACTTTAATGTCTGGCATCTGTGTCTGAGTGCATTCAATTTTTCGTATCAGTTCCAAATATTCTGCTGACTTGAAGCAATCCGACTGCAGGTCTACCAATCCCTCGCAGCTGAATGCAGATAGATCTTCGGTGTGCACTCGCGACAGAGCATCTGGGACAACATTTTGGCTACCTTTGCGGTGGAAAATTTTGAAGTTGAACCCCTGCAATTTGAGAGCCCATCTTGCCAACCTAGAACTTAGGTCCGATTGTGACATTAGCCACTTTAATGATGCATGGTCGGTATGGATGGAGAACTCGTGCCCTTCCACATAAGCTCGAAACTTCTTCACACACATTATGGCTGCCAAACACTCTTTCTCCGTGACTGAATAGTTTCGCTGACACTGATTCAGCTTGCGAGACATGAATGCGATTGGGATATCATTACCATCGCTATCAGTTTGCATTAACACGCCACCAACTCCGGTGTGGCTGGCATCGCAATGAATGGCAAATGGAATGGTAAAGTCGGGGCTATGTAGGACTGGCGCCCCACACATTTGGTCTTTTAAACTTTCAAACGCCCTTTGCGCTTCGTTGGTCCATACAAACGAACGACGTTTCTTTAGCGTATCTGATATTGGGGCCGCAATTCAAGCATAGTTTTTAATAAATTTATGGTACCATCCAATGGTTCCCAAAAATCGTCGCACTTGCTTAACCGATCGCGGCACTGGAAACTCCCGAATGGCAGCAACTTTTTCGGGATCCGTTTGTATCATCCCATACCCTATAACGTGGCCCAGGTATTTCACTTCCTTCAGACAAAATTTGCTCTTCTCTACATTTATCGTCAGACCAGCTTGAGACAGCCGGTCGGCCAGCGTTTTCAACACGGACATGTGCTTCTCGAATGACTCCGAAATCACCAATAAGTCGTCGAGATAAATGAAAATCTCATTTCGCAAAGATGGTGGGATAACTTTATCCATCAGTTTGGACATGGTCTGTGGGGCATTGCATAAGCCAAACGGCATCACCGTGAATTGATATAATGGCCTCCCAGGCACCGCAAAAGCCGTCTTCTCCCGAGCCCTTGGGGTAAGCGGAATCTGCCAGTAAGCATCTTTAAGATCGATGCTTGAAATGAACTGCGCTTTTGGAAGTCTACTTAAAATGCCATCAATGAGGGGCATAGGGTAAGCATTTTTGACTGTTACTCCGTTCACTTTCCGGCTATCAAGGCAAAGGCGAACCTTACCTGGCTTACGCACAATCACGACAGGGGAAGACCACGGGCTATCTGACTCTTCAATCACACCAAGGCCTAACATTCGGTCCAATTCTTCGTATATACATTTTTCGACTGCAGGCGACACTGCGTAGTGACGTTGTTTTATGGGGCGAGTCTCTGAAATTTCTATGTCATGTGTAAGCCAGTTTGTCTTTCCTAATCCTTTTTCGGCAAACGAAGGGAACATCTGTACGATCGCTACTAGTTCCTTCTGCTGTAATTCCGACAAAGGTATTTGCATCGGGTTGTCAAACCAAACTGTTATTATTCGCTTTGCTCATTAAAAAGAACGGCAATAGATTAAAGCTTCTCCAAAAGTCTATTCCTAGATATAACTCCTGCGATAACGATGGTACAAGATAAAGACATATTCGTTTTGCATTTCCACGAAAGCAAATGAGTGTGGAGATCCTACCTAGAATAACTTGCTTTTTCCCATCTGCGGTTCGCACGGCTGACTTCATCGGCTTGACCTCAGGGTTTGTTCGAGCTAACTCTTCTGCAAATTTACCCCCAAGGCAGCTGATTGAGGCGCCTGTGTCCATCAATCCACTTATCGTCTTGCCAAACAGCGTGACATTGGCGTAGGGTCGTAGATCAGTTATATTACTAATAACAGAGGATAATATTGCTCTGCGTGTATTTTTACTCTGCGTGCGGAACAGCTTTCTACGCTTACGGTCTCGAGTTTTGCTAGGCGCAGGGGTCGTTTCCTGATCGTCGTCCTGTAATGGTGTCATAGTGGTCGTTATCATGTCAGGGAGTAGTGGGAGTGAGCTTGACGTTGCCCTGGTTACTCCGTATTCGTCGCCTTCGACACTAATTTGCGTGCACTCGATAGCGGTGCACGAGCCAACTCGTTTTTTGACGAGCTACATTTTCGGCACGATGGTTTATATGTGTCCCGCTTACCACATCCATAACAGAACACCTTACGCTCTGCTTCGCACTCTTGATATCGGTGGCCTTGTTTATTGCAATTCCAGCAAGAAAGCGTCATCGCGTCGATATCAAAAGCGTCAGCTTCTTCCGAATCGGATTCTGCAGGACCTTCTGTCTGGATGGACATTTCGTTCACCTGATTGCGAGGAACAAATCGTCGAGTAGCCGGGATTGGCTTAGCAGTGTTTTCGATGAACCTTTCACGCTTGCGTACCACTTGTCGCAACTGCACAATGTTCTGTATGGGCACATATAAAATCTCATGTTGTATGTCATTGAGCAGATTTGCTCGTAACACCTCTAACAAGGACTGCTCGGTCATGGGCTGCACAAGCTTGTCTGCAAGCGCAACTATGGCCTCATAGAAACTGTCAAACGGTTCGTTGAGTTTCTGCTTCCTCTGAGTGATCGCGGTTCTGATTTCTAAATCTGTTCTGCCGTCCGAAAACTGCGATCTCAGAGCTATACAGAGATCAATCCAGCGCACTCTTGGTACGCTTTTATGATACCTCCAGTACCATTCACCAGCGCTTCCTTCGAACAGGTTGCTCGCGTAACGAGATAACAATTCAAAATTGCTGTCTAATGTCTGGCTGGTCAGAGCTTCGACGCGATACAAAAAATCATCTATTGACATAGTGGAGCGCCCTGAGAATCTCAACTTCCAGTTCGCGATTATCTGGCTAATCCGATCCGCGCGCAACTGATGTGATTGCTGCGACTCGGGTGGAGCTGACAAGTTAGTCGGTCGCTCGGACTCTGAGTTTGGTAAGGCTGCGTTTTCCCTGGCGGATAACCTAAAGAGTTGCTCAAAGGATTGATTTGACCTAACGGGAGATGACTGCCTATGTGCTGGGTGTACCCTTTCCGTTGGAACTGGAGCTGCATTCTGGAGCGACAATCTTTGAAACCCCGCTTCAATCGCGTTAGCTAGCATTTGAGTGTGCTGTGCTAGTGCGGCTGCCACTGCGTCCGCAATGGTCTGTTGCACGCTACCATCCGTGGCTGGCAGACCAGTTCGAGCTGCGGAAGCTGACACCACTACTGCCGCAGGGTTTGGCGGTTGGCCTCTAGGACGATCTGGAGCGGCCATTGGACCGGAAACACTAGGCCCTTCGGGTTGGCTTATACTTCGGCCCCCACTCTGCATATTGGCAGCGGATAATTGGTTTTGCTGTGATTTTAGTGTTTTCGATCGAGATCTGGTCACTGACACTGCTCTTGGTTGGTGGCCTGAGGCTTGAGCTGCTTCTAGTTCTTCTGCCAAATTAAGGGTCGATTTGCTCAGCGCAGTTCTGCACACTGGACAGACTTTTTTATTTCCTGAACGTGCACTAAAGCAGGTGTGATGGAAATAGTGGTTACAGCTGGTAGCTAATAGCTGGCCGGGGTATTCGACTTCTTGCGTACATACACAGCAAACGGTTTCGCTCTCTTTTGGCTGAATCCTATAATCCGGGCTTCGGTCTACCGGCATCGTAAAGTTATCCTATATATTAACTAGCTTTAAGCACTTTCCTATAAATCTAGTTCAGACAAATATTAACGACAAACAATAATAACGGGGACAACTCAAAAAAAACGATATTTCATAAAGAGATTTGGGGAAACCATGCAACCCTTTCCCTCCGAGAAGGTTGCCAATAACTATACGTGGTAGAGCGATAAAGGGAGAAATAAAGAAAAGGTATCTTCGGCAATCGTGACCCAAGTAGCAGCTCTAGGCCACATCTTGTCTGCGGCGAATGCCTAAACATAGGGACGGACGACTTTCTTGCTCGCGTGCCCATACCAGGATCACGACGGTGCTCGTCAGCCGCCAATCGAAGAAACATTACCGAAGCGGTTACGGGGAGTTTGTATTAGTTTATGCATGCTACGACCTATACCTTTTCCGCAGCCATTATCGGTCCGGGCCGGAAGCGTAGCACGAAGAAACGCACCAGCAACAGGGGTACCACATTCGGCCGGCGATAACCTGCTGTATAAATCGGCGCACGAATAGACCAATCACTAGAAAGTAGAGAGAGAAACAAAAGACGGAGGCACCCTAAGAACCCCGATTCGAGTTGAGCGGCAACAAAAAAAATCTGTTAATTCTTCTAGCTGACTCCGGCGACAACTGAAACAAAGCTACCCAAGATACCTGTCAATTTCCAAGGGATACGGGAGAATGTGTTCACTAATACGCTTCTGTATAGCGGCAGGTCGTAGATTTACTCCACGAATAACCCTGTGTCCAGCCAACTTCCACATACCAGTGAATCCATTTAGATTTCACTGCTATGGCATATACTGCTCGGCAATAAAGCTATGTTGAAGCTATTATCGGTTCCAGAACAGCTTACCATCGCACAGGGGTTATGGATCCTATTCCGATGCGGGCTAAACGTTATCGGAAACTAATCAGCATCCACCATCACAGTATCCAATCCCAGGACAAAAGGAAGGGATTTAAGGAAGGGGGTGGGAAACGGGGAACAAAAGTCTTAGGCCAGTGCATGACTATGCACTGCTCGCAGGTGTTATGGACTTTCTCAAAAAATTTTCTGCTTCGGAGTCAAGGTTGGCTGGGGTCACACACAACCATATATGTTAATGTGACTTCGCTTTGTAAGGTTTACAATTACGTCAACCCTGACCTTCGGGCCTTTCGGCCCCACGTTGGGCGCCAAATAAAATAATTATTACTGTAACGAGTCACGAAGAGAATCTTCGCACAATGAAGCTGGTGGTCGGCTAACTGAGAAGGAGTACGCGCTCGCTTCCACGGCTGGTCTCTGGTCGGAAATGGGGATGGGTTCTTTGGGGTAACCCTCCAGTTAGGTTGCTTCGTTCCTGCTGGTATTATTTTATTAAAATTCGCGTACTCTTTTTGGGAATGGGAGGGGGACAGACAAGGAAAGGATCATTAGGGGTTCGGTAAGTATATTTGGGCAAATATAGTATAGAGAGGGAATAGGGATCTACCACCGCGTCGGACATCTCTGTTTTGCTGGCACGGAGTCGTGCCACGCCCACCCTACCATGATCCTGAAAAGGCCAATAATAATATCAGGATCCCTGGAGTGTCCGGTATTGGTCATCCTATTTCGCTCCCGAGCGGCATGGTTCCCCCAAATACGGTAACGTCTAGCACATATTCATCTTAACAATCATTTTATTAGAAACTATATTCAGATACCCTCATGTTACAACAAAAAAAAAACACTAACAGAGAACTCCAAGACAAGGCTAAATGGACAAAAGTAGGAACAGGAAGCGTCACAAGAGATATAGCTATTAATTCTAGGGAATATTTAGATTAATAAATACGATAAGTATAAATAGTTATAAGTGCATATACGATATTTTATATTGCGATATAAACTAATGATTTTTCCTTAAATAGAAAGATAATAATTCAGCGCCATATAGGTACACATGTCCCAGCACATCGGCTTCAGGGAGTAGTTGGACATACTATTCGTTTTACCAATCTTACTGTAAAGGCAGAAGGCCAATCAGCTGTGACTAGTTTAAAAGGGTGAGGTCAACGACCGACAAACAGCTCTAGCAAAAAAAACGAAGCTTTTGCCACGCTCGCGGAATTTTGGGAGGCAAAGCAATGTAGTGTTGTTGGTATAGTATAAAGCTCACTCAGTTGTTGTTTGTGTTCCCGCGGCGAAAGATCTTTCGTAGCTGGGCGTGTCGCTGTGTGTGGGTGCATTACGCTTTTACCTGCAAACCAAAAACAAAATCGAACAGCACGTGCTGCATGGCATAAGCTCGCTGATGTGACCCGGCCGAGCGGACGCTTTTAAGCTCAATCTTTTAAACTTGTACAAAATGCATTTTCAAACTTTTCAGGTGTGGTTGGTTTTTCTTTTCGGTTTTTCTTTTCTGTCTACAATTATCACTAAGTATATCCAACTACACAAAAACGGACATATCACCGGACTGCGAGGGTCAAGGGAATGCGAGTCACGGGGGGGATCTTACTGGCCTCAGTGGCTTTCAATGGGCTGTGTGTACATATGTATGTGAGCACATCTCTTTACTTTTTTGTTTTTGGGTACATTCAGCCTACATAATGACACTAACGAGCACCTATGACAAACACTGGCCTCAGCTGCACTTTAACTAAACGTTGAACAGCTAGGCCCGAATCACGAGAAGAACAAGAGAGGCGATACCACTCAGGGTCGCCGGGAGGTTATGTACACACGTGGTGCACTATCTTTTTTTTCAGCCCGGTAGGAAAATTTCCGCTGCTTCGGTCCTACGCTGACTGCAAGTTCCGGGTTAACGCGCTTCTTGGCCCGGTTTTGAACGCGATACGGTTACGCCAATTCGCCGCACTAAGCCCGGTCAGACGGCTGTCTTCGCCTCGCGCAGCCAAAGTTCACTGCCCGCGACTTGGTGGATCAGCTGGTTCGTAGTGCGGGGGCTTAAAGCTCGGGCTGCAGCTTTGGAATACTTCCCAAACTAAGTGCCGATTCTAATGTGGAATTTGAAAATACTGATCAGGCTACTTTTTCTAACAGTTCTTAATGCACATATTTACCCTGTTGGAACTGGCACTGCGAAAATAGGGGGATGGGGTTGAGGTGCTAATTCCCTCTTTCTCCAGGTGTTTTTGTGTTGGGGCTGCTGACCTCCAAGCGGAAAATACAGAATAATTCGGAAAATCTAACTTCGAGGCTCCTAGCACTATCGAAGGCCGGTACTCACGTTTTCGTTTAGAACCCAATCTGTTTTCTTGGGTTCTTTTTATACCCGATACTCAAAATGAGTATTGGGGTATATTAGATTTGTGGTAAAAGTGGATGTGTGTAACGTCCAGAAGGAATCGTTTACGACCCCATAAAGTATATATATTCTTGATCAGCATCAATAGCCGAGTCGATTGAGCCCTGTCTGTCTGTCCGTCCGTCCGTCTGTCCGTCTGTCCGTCCCCTTCAGCGCCTAATGCTCAAAGACTATAAGAGCTAGAGCAACGATGTTTTGGATCCAGACTTCTGTGATATGTCACTGCTCCAAAAATATTTCAAAACTAGGCCCCGCCCACTTCCGCCCCCACAAAGGGCGAAAATCTGTGGCATCCACAATTTCGACGATACGAGAAAACTAAAAACGCAGAATCTTAGAAGATGACTATATCTTCTAGAGTGCAAAATCTGAACCAGATCGTATAATTATTACAGCCAGAATCACGAAAACAATTTCACTCTTTCTCGCTCTGTCTCACTCTAACACACAGGTTTCATGGTCGGATTTGCCAATTGCAAAATATGAGTTCAAGGATCTCAGAACCTATAAAAGCCAGAGCAACCAAATTTGGTATCCACACTCCTGTGATATCGGACCTTGACCGTTTCCTGTCCAAATTTCGCCACACCCCCTTCCGCCCCCGCAAAGGACGAAAATCTGAGGCAACCACAAATCTCAGAGACTATTAAGGCTAGAGTAACCAAATTTGGTGCACACACTCCTTTAAGATGTCACTATAAAACGTATATCTCAGAATTTCGCCCCACCCCCATCCGCCCCCACAAAGGACGAAAATCTGTTGCATCCACAATATTGCAGATTTGAGAAAACTAAAAACGCAGAATCATAGATAATGACCATATCTATTAGATTGCTGAATCTGGATCAGATCAGATCATTTTTATAGCCAAAAGGAACAAACCAATTTGCAGTGGCTACGCAGCGCCCGACGTCACGCTCAGACTGATTTTCTGTCTCTCTCGCACGCACTCTTTGTCGTGTCGTTTAATATTAGCGGCGTCTGCCGGAGGAGAGCCATACTGACATAGTATCGGGTATAACCTTAAAGTTGCGGTGTCCGCAGCAACTCACAACGTTCCCCCTCGTTTTTTTTCGATCTAGTGCACTTTTGTTTCACACACGGCGGTTTAATTTTATTTTTATTATTTTTTTCTCACCGCGCAACTGAATTCTTGTACGGCCACGAGGAGAAAGAAAGATTTGGGCGGATCTACCGACCAACAAAAATTTGGTTCTCCGGATCTGCCTTTGCACGATCCTTCGCCATTCACCTTGAACGGTTATGGAAATGGTGGTGAGATTTTTTTTTTTTTTCGTTTTTACGCCTATTCTTAATGTCACCCCTAGGTGGCGCTAGCCCCACATGACAAGGAACATTCAACATGTAACACCACCAAAAAGAAATTAAACCAACCTAACTATACACTAACTATCGGAAATAAACTTAATAATTAATAAGTATCTCGGTGAGGTGTGATATCTAATTATATAAATAATATAATATATATAAATATATAAATATAAATATATAAATTGTACAAATAACATCGGCCTACTTTCAGGCGAAGAAAAGTGATAGGCTTTCCTATACGCCCGACAAGCAACCACTACACCAGCCCGTAGCCATAACATTATAAAATGGCGCCCAACGTGGGGCCCGAAGACGAAACGACGTGTTATAATCGTAAAAGTGTAGCAAAGATACGATTATTTCCAGATGAGGATAATTCCGAACGGTTGGAGTAACCTTCGTGCTTCACGGTTAAGCTCTGTTAATACATCCATTAGCCTGTTAATTAGAAAATTCGGTATATCGTGTAGACGTGTAGTCAGCTTTTGGAATGGAGATTTCAATTCGACTGAGTAGGGATTGGTCTACCAAGAAATGACGGCGTGAACTGTATAGATGTCTGAAGAATATATTTTAGTAGAATAAAGATGTTAGTGCCGTGTATCTGAGCTGTGGAATGTGCGATTGCAATGCAGGATTTTGTATTGATCGACCCAACCAGACGCACGACCACTTTCAACTTTATAGGAACATGACTTGTTCGGTACTTGGAATGGCGGGTCTTAGAGGAACTTTGAGTTCCCGACGAGTATCAAACATAGTCTAATAGGAACCTTTAATATCCATTTAATTCAATAATCATAGAGGCAGAAGAGAGGAGTTACACATCGATGTAGCATTGGCATTTGTGGAAAAGACAGAAAATATAAAATTGATTGAAGAGAAAAAAAAAAAAAATTAAGAGGAAATATGACCAGTAAGGATAATAGCTTTGAAACTGTATTAAATCAGCATGGCTATTGTCGCATTTGCCACGATAAACTTGAGAAAGATCAATTGTTTGCCACGACACCGTGTCAACATCAATTTCACCATTCCTGTTTGACCGATTGGCTTAAGAGTTCACCGAGTTGTCCAACCTGTCGCGGACTATGCACTACAGAATTGTTAGTTCGGGGAAATGTTGATTTGGCGACGGAATTAAATAACGCGGACCTTGCAGAGGTAGGAGATTCGAACACGGAAGGAATTCCCCTCGATGCGCCAGGGCCAAGTGGAAGTAGATTTCGAGGTAGAGGCAGAGGCGCTATTCCCAAGTCAAATATAGTAACGAGATCTAAGCAAAGGGAGGGAAATCCTACCCCTACAGACCCAACTAGCCAATCGCTGAATTCATCTAACGCCATGGATAAGAGTGAAATTGTTAATTTGGTAAGGTCAATGATGGGCACACAACAAAAGACGTTGTTGGAGAAGCTAACCGCCCATATAGAGACAGCATTGAGCCATCAGCTGAGTTCGTTTCAATTGAGATCGGGACTTGCGGAGCAGGCTTCGAATTATCAGCATGTACCAGCAGACGTTAGGAGTAGAGCAAGCCAAGAGGCAGACTTAAGGAATACTAGCAATCGCTCTTCAGTTTCAATTTCACCAGAAAAGGTAGGACATGTTATTCAAAACTGGAAGGTAAAGTTTGACGGTAGTAAGGACGGTCTATCGGCCACAGAATTTATTTACCGGGTACGTTCCTTGACGGCACAGACTCTGGGAAACAATTTCCAGCTGGTTTGCGATCATTTGCACTTATTGTTATCCGCAAAAGCAGGTGATTGGTTCTGGCAGTTCCATCGTACACATGAAGAGTTCGCGTGGGAGACTTTTTGTCTGGCATTTAGGGATAAATATGACGATGCTGCCACTGAAGTCGACATATGGCGTAGAATCGCGAAACGAAAGCAAGGGGAAAATGAACCTTTTGATTCCTATCAGAACAGTATAGAAGAGTTGGGGAATAGACTCGAGCGTAGCCTACCAGAATGCGACCTTGTTAAGCTGTTGATTGACAATTCAAAAAGTACACTTCATCACGAGTTACTACATTTGAATATCACTTCGATAAAGAAATTACTTTTAGAGGTTAAAAAGCACGAACAATTTTATTCGGAACTTCGAAACCCTTCTTACAAAACGCCTTTTGTAAACCGGCGCAACATCTCCGAGATCTCTCCGGAGAGGGAACACCTTGAGGAGCCTGAACCAATAATATCAGCGATCATGCGTAATAAGATGTCCTGCTGGAATTGTGATAAGATAGGGCATAGATGGGATGATTGTGTGGAACCTAGAAGCATATTTTGTTACGGTTGTGGAACCAAGAATGTTTACAAGCTACGTTGCTCTAAGTGCCATCCTTCGGAAAACCGGCTGCGGGATGTGTCAACGAACCTCCTGTAGGCACATCCGTACCAAAACATAGCGAAAGCATCAGTCAGACTATAGATGAGGGTTTAGCTAAAACCGCTATGGACTCAGGATTTTTATCGGATAAACGACCAACTAGATATTTACCCTTACATGTAAGACTGTCAATTTACAAGAAAGCTAGAAATAGGATATTTGGCGATCTTTGTACCATATCAACTACGACAAAATCTAAAAGATCTACCCTTCGATTACGCAAATTTTGGAAAACAGTTGCTAGCACTCGACAATGCTTAATTGCTTCCATATTCAGTACGGGAGATAATCGTCTGTACACACCCATCACGATTGAAGACAAGGTTTACAACGCCTTGTTAGATTCTGGAGCGTCGGTTAGTTGCGTTGGCAACAATGCCGCCCGTGCTCTCCTTAACCATCCGAAATCACGTAAGTGTTCGGGAAGGGTTAAAACAGCCAGCGGAACCAAATGCTCGGTTGAGGGCATTTTCACAGCGACTATTACATATCGTAGTCTCACGGAAAGTATAGATTTTTTCATCATACCAAACTTAACCCAAGAGGTTTACTTTGGAATTGACTTTTTTAGGAAATTTAAACTTGCTGATCGACTCATGAGCGAAAGTGTCTCTGAGTTAGATATAGGTCCCACGGAGGATGAGGAAAGCTCACCCAAGTTACACAAACTTTCTAGTAAAGAGCAGGAGAGACTGCAAGATGTCGTCGAAATTTTTCCTTCGTACGAACGAGACGGATTGGGCAGAACCAGCATTATTTCGCACTCGATCGACGTAGGTGATGCTAAGGCGATTAAACAAAGACACTGGCCAATCTCCCCTGCGCGCGAAAAACTTATGTTTTCTGAGGTAGATAATATGTTAGCTCTCGATATCATAGAACCTTCTTGCAGTCCTTGGAGTAGTAATTGTGTTCTTGTTCAAAAAGGTGATAAGGTTCGGTTGTGTTTAGACTCTCGCGAGATCAATAAATACACGAGAAAGGATGCTTACCCCTTACCACATATTGACGGGATCTTAAGCCGCTTACCTCCAGCGCGGTATATAACTGGTCTTGATATGAAACATGCTTTCTGGCAAATACCATTGGACGAGCCATCACGACCGTATACTGCGTTTACCGTTCCGAATCGTCCACTGTACCAATATAAGGTCATGCCATTTGGTCTGACAAATGCACCTCAGACCTTATGCCGCTTAATGGACCATGTCATACCCACGCACCGAAGCTTCGATTGGAGATTCTGAATCTGACCACCAGTCGTGGAAATTATGGGTACCCTCTGGCCTAGTCAGTAGTGTTATCAAACAAGCCCATGATTCTCCTAGCGCATCACATGGCGGGATGGGTAAAACCGTTGAAAAACTTAAGAGATACCTGTTCTGGCCCAAGATGTTGGTTCAAATCCGAGAGTACGTGAATAATTGTGTCGTTTGTAAACAGACCAAAAGTCCCAATATAGTATTACGACCACCATTGGGAAAGCCAATGCAATCAGAGAGACCGTTTCAACGACTCTACATGGAACTGTTAGGTCCATACCCTCGTTCAAAGGCAGGGAATATCGGATTATTAATAATCGTGGATCATTGTACAAAATTCCATTTTCTCTGTCCATTGAAACGATTCACTTCCGGAAAGATTTGCGAGTACTTAGAAAATTCCATTTTCTTTACGTTTGGAGTGCCGGAATCCATCTTAACGGACAATGGTTCTCAATTTCGATCAGGATTCTTTGAGGCTTTTCTAACTCGATTTTCAATTAAACATATTTGTACCGCTTTTTATTCGCCTCAAGCGAATGCAAGCGAGCGCTTAAACCGATCGGTTTTGGCGGCTATCCGTGCGTACGTGGGGAAAGATCACACTACCTGGGATCAACGACTGAATGAGATTAACGGTGCTATTCGATCCAGTCTACATACAACCACCGGATATTCTCCTTACTTCCTTACGTTTGGGCAAAACATGATTTTGAATGGCAAGGATTACGAATTGCTCAGGAAACTTAACTTGCTATCAGATGATTCTAGAGTTAATTACCCCGATGCTCTGCAGTTGGCAAGGTATGCAGCAAAGGTCAACAATGCAAAGGCTCATGCAACCAACGCGAGGGTATACAATTTGAGGAGTAGAAACATACAATTCAACGTCGGAGATCAGGTTTACGTTCGCAATTTCTCCCAAAGCAACGCGTCTAAACAATTCAGCCATAAATTAGCGCAGGCGTTTGTGACCGCCACAGTAACGAAAAAGCTAGGTCCTGTTTATTACGAATTATCGAACGAGAAAGGAAAGAAAATGGGAGTATATCACGTAAAGGATATTCAAACCCGCTAATTCACTGTCCTTCTTTTCTTTTCGATTACGATCCCTGTCGATCACTCCGGGACATAATCTGGTGGTGGAGAGTGTAGTGGCCAGTGAAGCAAACCCAGATTAAATTCCCTAATAATTTCCCAGATATAAAGCAGATTCAAATCACGCGCCAACTTGATTAGTTCGAACACCAAGGCTTTAAAAACAGCTACTTCGAATATGGAGCTTTAATTGCTCGAATGTTCTTTTTCGTCTCTCGAGACCGAATTCCATGGAAGGGCCCCGTTAAAGCTCGTCTATGCCGCTTAAGCCGACAGCGACGGTGAACACGCGGATCAATTCCATTTTTCTCCCAAAACACTTCGGTTGTGCCTGTGCCAATAGTGCCAAACTCTAGTGGAAGTCCACGTGTCCCTGTATTACATAATACATACCAAATTACATAATTGCAAGTCGGCGGAGAATCGACTAAAAAGCAAGATCAAGCTATATTGTGTGGTGAAAGTGCAAAGTGCTACGTAGAAAAAAAAAAAAAGAAGGTGACTATAAAGGAAAGCAGGTTTGGTACATTCACTGAATTCCGAATCTATTACAGAATCTCTTGGTCACTGGAGGTCTGCCGTGCTTTGGCGCTCTCACGCCTAAACCCCCCCCCACGCAACCTCCAGTGTCTTATTTTTGGCCGCTTCGAATTACCAGCGTCTCCGTTGTACGGACGATCTGCATCGACTTTTGAATGCCCTCTAATCGTATCTTGCGAGATACCACTCAACATCCTTGATGCGGAATCGACAACGCCTAGGAATTAAAGTGGAAATTTATGTCAGCTGAAATTGTGCAGAAAATGTGAATACCAGATCAGGAATCGGAATCTAGGGTGACCTGTGTCGTGGACAACATGTGATCATCGATTCGTGAGTACGAACATACCCGCGAAATAGCAGGGTATAGCAGCGGTGCAGCGTAATGAAAAGGGAGAGCGTGATAACTCACACGCCAAGAGCGAGCTTTCGTTCGAAGAGAATTCGGACATATGCGTGCGTATGCACACACATATAAACGTGCATTAATTTGATCATCGACATTCTCTTTGCTTTGTCTTGTTCTTTTCTTTTGCTTGCATTCTTGTGTTTGCACTTCAATTAAATTTGACTTTAAATGTAAAATCATATAAACATATACATTTATATTAAGGAATATCTTTCCTATAGAATTAATTTCTTTATCTTATGTCTTAAGTTCCTTTCCTAATTAACTCAATGTTAAGCCTTGATTAACTCTGGCAATGTCGGCCAAAATATCATTCTTTAATTCTTTACTATTTTTATATAATTAATATTGTTCCACAGCTACCGAAGCAGTTCATTGGGCCCAACGAGCTCGTCAAGGAAAGTGTTTGAATTTGGTAATGATCATTAGTTTTGTATTGAATGGAAATGTTGACCTTCGTGAGTAAAAAGGCTCAGTTTTGCTATGAATTGTATTTTATATTCTTAAGTTAATGAACCTTTTGTTAGATATGAATCTTTTGAATCTTGATTAATATAACTATTTTGAATTAACATGAATATGGAATAAATAACCAACATTCTGTCTAAGTACATAATGCCAATGATACATCGAGTGTAATAATGCCGCGGTAGTTACGTTAGGGGCCATGCCAACATCGTTCCACGCATTGCCGAAGGTAGGGAGGGTATAGAGGAACTAGTGATCTCCTACACCTAGGATCACTAAATTAAATACGCGACTACCGGATTCCTTCTTGCCATCTATGCCGACCGGGGATTGAGTAAATTTGTTATACCCGATACTCAAAATGAGTATTGGGGTATATTAGATTTGTGGTAAAAGTGGATGTGTGTAACGTCCAGAAGGAATCGTTTCCGACCCCATAAAGTATATATATTCTTGATCAGCATCAATAGCCGAGTCGATTGAGCCATGTCTGTCTGTCCGTCTGTCCGTCCGTCCGTCTGTCCGTCTGTCCGTCCCCTTCAGCGCCTAATGCTCAAAGACTATAAGAGCTAGAGCAACGATGTTTTGGATCCAGACTTCTGTGATATGTCACTGCTCCAAAAATATTTCAAAACTTTGCCCCGCCCACTTCCGCCCCCACAAAGGGCGAAAATCTGTGGCATCCACAATTTTGACGATACGAGAAAACTAAAAACGCAGAATCGTAGAAGATGACTATATCTTCTAGAGTGCAAAATCTGAACCAGATCGTATAATTATTACAGCCAGAATCACGAAAACAATTTCACTCTTTCTCGCTCTGTCTCACTCTAACACACAGGTTTCATGGTCAGTTTTGCCAATTGCAAAATATGAGTTCAAGGATCTCAGAACCTATAAAAGCCAGAGCAACCAAATTTGGTATCCACACTCCTGTGATATCGGACCTTGACCGTTTCCTGTCCAAATTTCGCCACACCCCCTTCCGCCCCCGCAAAGGACGAAAATCTGAGGCAACCACAAATCTCAGAGACTATTAAGGCTAGAGTAACCAAATTTGGTGCACACACTCCTTTAAGATGTCACTATAAAACGTATATCTCAGAATTTCGCCCCACCCCCATCCGCCCCCACAAAGGACGAAAATCTGTTGCATCCACAATATTGCAGATTTGAGAAAACTAAAAACGCAGAATCATAGATAATAACCATATCTATCAGGTTGCTGAATCTGGATCAGATCAGATCATTTTCATAGCCAAAAGGAGCAAATCAATTTGCACTGGCTACGCAGCGCCCGACGTCACGCTCAGACTGATTTTCTGTCTCTCTCGCACGCACTCTTTGTCGTGTCGTTAAATATTAGCGGCGTCTGCCGGAGGAGAGCCATACTGACTTAGTATCGGGTATAACCGTAGAGTTGCGGTGTCCGCAGCAACTCACAACGTTCCCCCTCGTTTTTTTTTGTGTTTTGATCAAAGTAGATTCTGTGTAAGTGCACTTAAATTTGTATAATATGGCGAGAACAAGGAAGTATAGGGATAGGAAAGACCCCGACCCCATCCGGCGAGCTGAGCCCAGAGCGCAGTATAGTGCACTAACCCCGATTCCCTTTCCTGCTGAGGCTGCATTGCCAAAAAGATTTAACCAGCCCGTAGCCATAACATTATAGGTTCCACTTTTTTGGGGCTATATTGCCATATTGGTGCTCATGCCCAAAATATGCGATCCTGTCACATTTCCTGGAGCGTGGATGCTATATAGGTGCGGCGGTTCAGTATACATGCCAGTGCTGGATAGGGAAGGGTTCTATATAAGTGCAGGTGCCATATAGTTGCGGAGGTTCCACTTTTTTGGGGCTATATTGCCATATTGGTGCTTATGCCCAAAATATGCGATCCTGCCACATTTCCTGGAGCGTGGATGCTATATAGGTGCGGTGGTTCAGTATACATACCAGTGCTGGATAGGGAAGGGTTCTATATAAGTGCAGAAGCCATATAGTTGCGGAGGTTCCACTTTTTTGGGGCTATATTGCCATATTGGTGCTTATGCCAAAGATGTGCGATCCTGCCGCATTTCCTGGAGCGTGGATGCTATATAGGTGCGGTGGTTCAGTATACATGCCAGTGCTGGATAGGGAAGGGTTCTATATAAGTGCAGGTGCCATATAGTTGCGGAGGTTCCACTTTTTTGGGGCTATATTGCCATATTGGTGCTTATGCCCAAAATATACGATCCTGCCACATTTCCTGGAGCGTGGATGCTATATAGGTGCGGTGGTTCAGTATACATGCCAGTGCTGGATAGGGAAGGGTTCTATATAAGTGCAGAAGCCATATAGTTGCGGAGGTTCCACTTTTTTGGGGCTATATTGCCATATTGGTGCTTATGCCAAAGATGTGCGATCCTGCCGCATTTCCTAGAGCGTGGATGCTATATAGGTGCGGTGGTTCAGTATACATGCCAGTGCTGGATAGGGAAGGGTTCTATATAAGTGCATGTGCCATATAGTTGCGGAGGTTCCACTTTTTTGGGGCTATATTGCTATATTGGTGCTTATGCCCAAAATATACGATCCTGCCACATTTCCTGGAGCGTGGATGCTATATAGGTGCGGTGGTTCAGTATACATGACAGTGCTGGATAGGGAAGGGTTCTATATAAGTGCAGAAGCCATATAGTTGCGGAGGTTCCACTTTTTTGGGGCTATATTGCCATATTGGTGCTTATGCCCAAAATATGCGATCCTGCCACATTTCCTGGAGCGTGGGTGCTATATAAGTGCGGCGGTTCAGTATACATGCCAGTGCTGGATAGGGAAGGGTTCTATATAAGTGCAGGTGCCATATAGTTGCGGAGGTTCCACTTTTTTGGAGCTATATTGCCATATTGGTGCTTATGCCCAAAATATGCGATCCTGCCACATTTCCTGGAGCGTGGATGCTATATAGGTGCGGTGGTTCAGTATACATGCCAGTGCTGGATAGGGAAGGGTTCTATATAAGTGCAGAAGCCATATAGTTGCGGAGGTTCCACTTTTTTGGGGCTATATTGCCATATTGGTGCTTATGCCCAAGATGTGCGATCCTGCCACATTTCCTGGAGCGTGGATGCTATATAGGTGCGGTGGTTCAGTATACATGCCATTGCTGGATAGGGAAGGGTTCTATATAAGTGCATGTGCCATATAGTTGCGGAGGTTCCACTTTTTTGGGGCTATATTGCCATATTGGTGCTTATGCCCAAGATGATCGACCCTGCCACATTTCCTGGAGCGTGGGGGCTATATAGGTGCGGTGGTTCAGTATACATGCCAGTGCTGGATAGGGAAGGGTTCTATATAAGTGCAGGTGCCATATAGTTGCGGAGGTTCCACTTTTTTGGGGCTATATTGCCATATTGGTGCTCATGCCCAAAATATGCGATCCTGTCACATTTCCTGGAGCGTGGATGCTATATAGGTGCGGCGGTTCAGTATACATGCCAGTGCTGGATAGGGAAGGGTTCTATATAAGTGCAGGTGCCATATAGTTGCGGAGGTTCCACTTTTTTGGGGCTATATTGCCATATAGGTGCTTATGCCCAAAATATGCGATCCTGCCACATTTCCTGGAGCGTGGATGCTATATAGGTGCGGTGGTTCAGTATACATACCAGTGCTGGATAGGGAAGGGTTCTATATAAGTGCAGAAGCCATATAGTTGCGGAGGTTCCACTTTTTTGGGGCTATATTGCCATATTGGTGCTTATGCCAAATATGTGCGATCCTGCCGCATTTCCTGGAGCGTGGATGCTATATAGGTGCGGTGGTTCAGTATACATGCCTGTGCTGGATAGGGAAGGGTTCTATATAAGTGCAGGTGCCATATAGTTGCGGAGGTTCCACTTTTTTGGGGCTATATTGCCATATTGGTGCTTATGCCCAAAATATACGATCCTGCCACATTTCCTGGAGCGTGGATGCTATATAGGTGCGGTGGTTCAGTATACATGCCAGTGCTGGATAGGGAAGGGTTCTATATAAGTGCAGAAGCCATATAGTTGCGGAGGTTCCACTTTTTTGGGGCTATATTGCCATATTGGTGCTTATGCCAAAGATGTGCGATCCTGCCGCATTTCCTGGAGCGTGGATGCTATATAGGTGCGGTGGTTCAGTATACATGCCAGTGCTGGATAGGGAAGGGTTCTATATAAGTGCAGGTGCCATATAGTTGCGGAGGTTCCACTTTTTTGGGGCTATATTGCTATATTGGTGCTTATGCCCAAAATATACGATCCTGCCACATTTCCTGAAGCGTGGATGCTATATAGGTGCGGTGGTTCAGTATACATGACAGTGCTGGATAGGGAAGGGTTCTATATAAGTGCAGAAGCCATATAGTTGCGGAGGTTCCACTTTTTTGGGGCTATATTGCCATATTGGTGCTTATGCCCAAAATATGCGATCCTGCCACATTTCCTGGAGCGTGTGTGCTATATAAGTGCGGTGTCTCAGTATACATGCCAGTGCTGGATAGGGAAGGGTTCTATATAAGTGCAGGTGCCATATAGTTGCGGATGTTCCACTTTTTTGGGGCTATATTGCCATATTGGTGCTCATGCCCAAAATATGCGATCCTGTCACATTTCCTGGAGCGTGGATGCTATATAGGTGCGGCGGTTCAGTATACATGCCAGTGCTGGATAGGGAAGGGTTCTATATAAGTGCAGGTGCCATATAGTTGCGGAGGTTCCACTTTTTTGGGGCTATATTGCCATATTGGTGCTTATGCCCAAAATATACGATCCTGCCACATTTCCTGGAGCGTGGATGCTATATAGGTGCGGTGGTTCAGTATACATGCCAGTGCTGGATAGGGAAGGGTTCTATATAAGTGCAGAAGCCATATAGTTGCGGAGGTTCCACTTTTTTGGGGCTATATTGCCATATTGGTGCTTATGCCAAAGATGTGCGATCCTGCCGCATTTCCTGGAGCGTGGATGCTATATAGGTGCGGTGGTTCAGTATACATGCCAGTGCTGGATAGGGAAGGGTTCTATATAAGTGCAGGTGCCATATAGTTGCGGAGGTTCCACTTTTTTGGGGCTATATTGCTATATTGGTGCTTATGCCCAAAATATACGATCCTGCCACATTTCCTGGAGCGTGGATGCTATATAGGTGCGGTGGTTCAGTATACATGACAGTGCTGGATAGGGAAGGGTTCTATATAAGTGCAGAAGCCATATAGTTGCGGAGGTTCCACTTTTTTGGGGCTATATTGCCATATTGGTGCTTATGCCCAAGATGATCGACCCTGCCACATTTCCTGGAGCGTGGGGGCTATATAGGTGCGGTGGTTCAGTATACATGCCAGTGCTGGATAGGGATGGGTTCTATATAAGTGCAGGTGCCATATAGTTGCGGAGGTTCCACTTTTTTGGGGCTATATTGCCATATTGGTGCTTATGCCAAATATGTGCGATCCTGCCGCATTTCCTGGAGCGTGGATGCTATATAGGTGCGGTGGTTCAGTATACATGCCAGTGCTGGATAGGGAAGGGTTCTATATAAGTGCAGGTGCCATATAGTTGCGGAGGTTCCACTTTTTTGGGGCTATATTGCTATATTGGTGCTTATGCCCAAAATATACGATCCTGCCACATTTCCTGGAGCGTGGATGCTATATAGGTGCGGTGGTTCAGTATACATGACAGTGCTGGATAGGGAAGGGTTCTATATAAGTGCAGAAGCCATATAGTTGCGGAGGTTCCACTTTTTTGGGGCTATATTGCCATATTGGTGCTTATGCCCAAGATGATCGACCCTGCCACATTTCCTGGAGCGTGGGGGCTATATAGGTGCGGTGGTTCAGTATACATGCCAGTGCTGGATAGGGAAGGGTTCTATATAAGTGCAGGTGCCATATAGTTGCGGAGGTTCCACTTTTTTTGGGCTATATTGCCATATTGGTGCTTATGCCAAATATGTGCGATCCTGCCGCATTTCCTGGAGCGTGGATGCAATATAGGTGCGGTGGTTCAGTATACATACCAGTGCTGGATAGGGAAGGGTTCTATATAAGTGCAGAAGCCATATAGTTGCGGAGGTTCCACTTTTTTGGGGCTATATTGCCATATTGGTGCTTATGCCAAATATGTGCGATCCTGCCGCATTTCCTGGAGCGTGGATGCTATATAGGTGCGGTGGTTCAGTATACATGCCAGTGCTGGATAGGGAAGGGTTCAATATAAGTGCAGGTGCCATATAGTTGCGGAGGTTCCACTTTTTTGGGGCTATATTGCCATATTGGTTTTTATGCCCAAAATATACGATCCTGCCACATTTCCTGGAGCGTGGATGCTATATATGTGCGGTGGTTCAGTATACATGCCAGTGCTGGATAGGGAAGGGTTCTATATAAGTGCAGAAGCCATATAGTTGCGGAGGTTCCACTTTTTTGGGGCTATATTGCCATATTGGTGCTTATGCCAAAGATGTGCGATCCTGCCGCATTTCCTGGAGCGTGGATGCTATATAGGTGCGGTGGTTCAGTATACATGCCAGTGCTAGATAGGGAAGGGTTCTATATAAGTGCAGGTGCCATATAGTTGCGGAGGTTCCACTTTTTTGGGGCTATATTGCTATATTGGTGCTTATGCCCAAAATATACGATCCTGCCACATTTCCTGGAGCGTGGATGCTATATAGGTGCGGTGGTTCAGTATACATGACAGTGCTGGATAGGGAAGGGTTCTATATAAGTTGTAACGGTTGCGGTTGGACAATACCGATTCAAAATAGGTTATCGCTATGGTGCTCGGATATCGCATGCAATAACCTTGGGCCAATTAGCGCTGCAGGGCATAGTATAGTTGGGGTGGGTGCAAGCAAGCTCGAGGTAGGGAACAGCTGAGCTGAGCTGCCGTAAGTGCTGTGCAGCGCATCGCAACGGAGCTTTCGAAGCCGAGCTTTAAGATCGGTAAGCTCGTATTTAAGCAGTGCAAAAGCCCCAGAACGTTCTCTTTTGAAAATTTGAATCTGTGCAGCCGGTGGCTATCTCCGCTTCGGTAAAAAAATATATAACTCAATCGACCACGTGTAATCCCAAAATAAAAGAAAAGTAAGAAAGTACAACCCAAATAAGTGCCACAAAGACAATCCGAAAATAAATAAAACGGAACGGGAAAGTCCCACCCGGTGGGCGCGCCGCAAAAATCGGGCGACAATTAATAACCGTGCGCCGAGAAAACTGGCAAGAAAATACCCTGGCGAAAAGTGCATATTTGCCTCGCCTCGCCAGCAAGTGTTGTTCTTGGTGCAAACCCGTGCGTCCCACAACTCGGCCAGGAGAACCCAACACTCGTGTCTCCGTGGAAAAGCCCGGAAAAAACCGGTATGTAAAAGTGCCCTGTAGGGAAAATTTAGATTTTTTTCTGAGCCTCGTGGTTTTGGTTCTGTTTCGCCCATAGGGCCCTGGCCCCGAGCGGTAGCCACCCGGCTCTCCCAAAGTTCTGCCCCCACCCACACCAAACTCCCACCCTTGACGGGAGTACTCTTCGGAGTCGACCTTGGTGTGGGGCCGCGATTTTTTTCCCCCTTTTGGAGTCGTTGACGCATCCACCTGCCCGGCGACATAACCTCCACCGGCCCTGACCCTTGCGCCATATCTAACGTACGCGCATCGAGGGCATCGAGGGCATCGTGATTACCCCCCCCTCCCTATGCGCCGCTAACTCGCTGTCTGCGACGGCCTAGAAGACGCCGCCACGGATCCGGACCGAGATTTTGTAGCATAGTGTAGTATTAATTGTAATTTTTCTTGTTCTTTAAGCACTTATATTCTTTAACTCTGAGGTACAGTCCTACCTCGCTAGGCGTGAATGTGCCAGTTCCCAAAACGGAATTTATTTTTGCGGGTTGGAGACTGAACGATGTAATCATAAAATAACAGACAAAAAAAAAAAACCCTTTTCATACCCCCCTCCTATTTCCCAATCCCCCTCCGATTTGGGTACACACTAACCGGGTCTCCACAGCTCCACAACGAAAGCCGCCTTTCAGCGAGGGACCACTGTATGCAAGCCGTAAGTGACCCAATTTTAATTTTCTCCTTTGCGCCTGTCTTCGTTCCAATCTAAAACGCATGCGCAGCGGCCAGCCGCTGCTGATAAGAGAGCGCAACGCTTGCGTTCCACACGCTCGAAGCTTTTCGGTCTCTTCGGTGCCAATGCTGCTAAGCTTGCATTGCTCGCATTCCCTGCATTCTTTGAATGCATGGAAACGTAGCCAAGCAATACACTAACCAACATAGAAAAAAAATCTCCTCAACCCAGAAAAAAAAATTAAATAAATTTATAATGTTAAATTAAATTTCGTTTTGGCTCACCATTGCTGATCGCTGGTATGACCCCTGCTGCTTTTGGATATTTTTTTTTATTTTAATTTTTTTCCTTTATACATACCTAATTTACTTATTTTAATATCTTATATTATATTCCTATCTTATCTAATTATACTCCACCATTTATATATCCCTATAGCTATAAAAATTTTTTTTAGGGATTAAGCCTCCTATTTTTTTTCCATTCCATTAAATTTTTTCTTGAGTTGCCTGCTGATTGTAGTGCAAGACTAGCGTTATGTTAAGAAGTGAAATTTGGTTTGTTAGTTTTGATTGAAGCAACATGTCGATGATGAAGTACCACGGAATATATTGAATTGTATTAGCAATGAACATGGAGTAGACTTATAATTTTCCTAGGGACAGGGTGACCTAATGGGGTAGGGTAAGAATATTAGGGATTTCCAGAACCTTCGCACCCCTGGAAATCATGGAAGGGTGGGTATAGAATCGTGTGGGTCGACTTCCATCGCAAGACCTCACGCCCGCGAGATTTTGGAACACGCCGACGAAAGCCCCTGGTACTTTCGGGTACGCCCTATGATTGTGCCGTGTAATGTCCGTTATGCTCGGAATAGGCATAGTGTTGTTTTCGGAGTTCGCTCCCTGTAGAGTCACGGGATTCTAACATTTTAAAGTTTATGTAGTAGGAGTCGAGACGCGGTCAAACGAACCCCCCCAAGTTACCGAATGAGCACGGAACCAAAGAATCCCCACCGGCCGTGACCTCGACATCCCCTCCAATCCATCCCCTACTCACGTATAGAAATATATCGTGGAAATGTTACATAAATTTTTGGCGCCCAACGTGGGGCAGGTTTTTTTCCAATGCTAGCTACTGTCTATACCCAGTTGGACGCGAGGGTGTAACGTTGTTACATAAATTTTTTTGGCGCCCAACGTGGGGCACTAGCAATAGTTATAGTGACAGTCGAAAGTATTGGTCACTTTAGCAACAAAATCAGCTATTGGCTCGTCCCACCTATTGCTCGTTTGTATTCATATGCTTAATGCTGACTTTAGTTTTCTCTAAACGATCTGGTCATTGCTCCGATACAATTTCAGAATATTGCGGATTCTGCTTGGATCCTAATACTGGTTGTTCCTCTGAGTTTTATTGGGAAGTCGTCGAGTCTACGACGAAGGGAAGCTTAAGTGATAATCCGGAATTAAGAAAGTAGTTCCCATGCTGACGCATCCTGTCGGGCTAGTCAAACTTGTTGTCTGGAATGTGTATATATGCTGCTTGCGTATTCATACCGAACAAGCGAGATTGGTTTATGTCGCGTCCTTCAAGCTACCGTTAATTCAGCGGATATTAGTTTCAATAGATTGAATTGTGAGGTTGATTCGGATTTGGTATTGTTACTCTTTGTGCATAGCATACGGTTGCATACAATTGCAGAATATTGCATATTTGGTTTAGGCCGGATATCAGTACTGATTGTCCCTGTACGGGTGATGGAAGCACAGAGATTGCGGTCCCAGATTTGGTCTTCACTCATACCCTTACCATTGGCGGGTATTATTCCAGTGGCAGCGGTGGCTGCATATGGTTGTCTGGAACTAGCGCGTATGCTGCTTGCGTACCCTTGCCGAATCATATGTGGACACTTAAACCAGGGCACTGATACTAAGACAATGCAAACTAGAAACCATAGCCCAAACAAAATCCATTCTTTTGTCGCTGTTCCAAAGATTCGCAACTCCTATCCCTATCTTATTATATGTCACCCAATAAATGTCACCCTAGGAAAAATTTGGTAGAATATAGAAAACAAATAATAATAAAAAAAATCTTTAAAAAAATGCCGCTGCGACATAGTCCTCAGCAAAACAATCCGCTGAGTTCGGAAAACTTTTGCGGCATTTGTTGCTCCGAAATGTCCAATACTCAGCCGTGTTTTTGTACTCCGTGCAATCACGTTTTCCATAAAGCATGTCTGGAAGAATGGTTCCCGCATCACGATGAGTGTCCGAACTGTAGCCGAGTATGTACGTTATCTCAAGCAAAACTAGTTGTTGGCAATTGTTCTCCAAACAAGCCGCAGCCGGAACCAACAGAATTACCCGGTCGCTCGGGAATTACTACTCGAAGTCTTGCCAAAGCTTTGGAGGTCGCACAGACCCCGGCAAATGGACATTTTCAGCCAGAGACGGGAAAAATATCCGAGGGAAATGGCAAGAATACCCAATTGAGCCAAATTCCAACTGTAGGTTCAGTCCCGGTAGAACGCACCACTAGGCCCCCTCGGTCCAAAAGAATTCGAGCACCAGCCAAAAAGCAGGTCCCGAAGATCCCGCCAGGTCGATCTTCCGGTCCGGAAGTAGTGTGTTTGTCGGGATTGGATGCTAGCCATAGCTCCAACCAGACTGAAGCTCCGTCAGCTAATGTCGCCACTCACTCTAGCCCTTGGGAAGCACCCAATGCACGGACAGCCCCTCCAAGCCAGGGGTTGGACTTGGATGTCCTCCAACAGATAATTGAGCGCACTGTGGCCAGAGCCATATCCACTTTGCACATTCAGCCGCCAGCGAGTCCGCAGGAAGTGTATGCGAGGCCAAATATCCCAACACCAGTTTCATGTATAAACAGCATGACTAGCCTGCGAACGGCCAAGACGGCCAACATTATGCAAAAGTGGAATGTTCCTTTTGATGGTTCTACCGAAGGTTTAGGGGTAGAAGAATTCATTTACCGAGTCAAAACATTAACCGATGAAACCTTGGATAGCGATTTTCTCGGCCTTTGCAAACATTTGCACATTTTGCTGGTTGGTAAAGCGCGCGATTGGTATTGGAGATACCACAAGCAGGTAGATCGCATCGTTTGGACAGAATTTTGTGCAGCTCTTAGACAACAATATAAAGACTATCGTTCGGAGTTTATGAGCAAGGAATTGATTCGAGCTCGAAAGCAACACGTTGGAGAACCCTTCGTCGCTTTTCACGACGCCGTGGCTGGTCTTATAGATAAATTTGGAATTAAAATGGCGGAAGAAGAATTAATAGAAATATTAAAAGCCAATTTGCTTCCCGAAACCCGTCACAAAATCTTATATCAGTCCATTAGCTCAGTTGGTCAATTGAGAAGATTAGTACAGATGCATGAAAATCTAGTGCAGGAGTTACAGAAATCGGACAAGTCTCGGCCACCGGTCGGCCGCCGTTCGATACATAGTCTGGAGGAATCGCGCCCTGAAAGCGATCAAGAAGAGTATGAGGATATCAGCGTAGAGGCCATTCAAAGTTCGACGGCTAAGCGTTCTTGTTGGAATTGTGAGGAGCTTGGACATGTGTGGGAAAATTGTATGGCAGATAGGCGGATATTTTGTTACGGCTGTGGAGCTCCGAATGTTTATAAGCCGCAGTGCCAAACATGCATTCGTAGAGCTTCGGAAAACCGTCAGAAGGGTGCATCCAACAACAGCAGGATGCCCCCAAAAAACCACCATTAATCTTGCCCGTTGACTTAGAGGGAGACAAGAAGAGTTTGGCTTCTAGTGGTGAGAAAAGAAAGGAAACGAATACGATCGTAAAGCGAAGTTGTCGGTTTTTACCCTATCCCGAACGGATTCATAAATATTTAGAGGTTCGAAACAGAATTTTTAATGAAAAACCACATGAAGCCCCAAAACGAATCCAGCGTTTAAGAAAATATTATGATAATGTCAAAAATAACCGTAGACTGTTAGTTTCCGCTATTATTAATAGTCCCAAGGATATGCGCAGTTATGCCGAAGTATCCTTTTTGGGTCGAACAGAACAGGGGCTGTTAGACACCGGCGCAAGTATCAGCTGTATAGGTGCTGAAGTAGCTCAGACTGATTTTTCATCCTTTTCTGAATATAAACTAATAAAAGCCACTGCAAAAACTGCAGATGGCCAAAGTCAACAGATAATGGGGGTATTAAATGTCATCATGCGTTATCGAACTATCGAGAAACCCATGAAGTTATATATAATTCCATCCCTGACACAAAATCTAATCCTAGGTCACGATTTTTGGAGATCCTTTTCGCTGGCCCCAGACATCATTGCAGCTGTCGAGATAAGCTCGAAAGACGATGAGGCAGCCGAACCAGATCCCTTACGGTATCCTTTAACTAGGCAGCAAAACCAACAACTCGAGGTAGTTAAACAGTTATTTCCCAACGCGACGGAGGGACTAGGGCGTACGGCCTTGCTTAAGCATCATATCGATGTAGGTCAGGCCGCCCCCGTAAAACAACGCTTTTACCCGGTTAGCCCAGCGGTTGAAAAGTTGCTTTATGCTGAGGTAGATCGCATGCTCCAACTAGGCGTTATCGAACCGTCATCCAGTGCTTGGAGTTCGCCAATGCGACTGGTTCTCAAGCCCAACAAAGTCCGTCTGTGTCTCGATGCTCGAAGACTGAATGAAGTCACCCGTAAGGATGCCTACCCATTACCCAGTATCGATGGTATTTTTGCCCGGTTGCCCAAGGCAAATATCATAACCAAGCTGGACCTAAAAGATGCATATTGGCAGATCGAACTCTCTGAGGATTCCAAGGCACTAACGGCTTTTACGGTCCCGGGAAGGCCTTTATATCAGTTTAAGGTTATGCCTTTTGGCCTGTGTAACGCTCCATCCACTATGTGTCGTTTGATGGATGAGATCATTCCCTCGGATTTGCGTTACTGCGTCTTTGGATACTTGGACGATCTCTGCATCGTATCAGCAGATTTCTCTTCCCATCTAGCCGTGCTGGTACGACTCGCTGAACAGTTCAGAAAAGCCAACCTGACTCTGAATATTAAGAAGAGTCAGTTCTGTGTCACCAGCGTAAATTATCTTGGATACGTCATCAGTAACGGAGGTATTTGCACTGATCCCTCCAAAGTAGCTTGCATAGTGAACTGGCCACCGCCAAGGAATCTAAAACAGGTTCGCGGCTTTCTTGGGGTCTGCGGCTGGTACCGTAGATTCATCCAGAATTTCTCTGAGCTATCCTGTCCTATCACCGAGCTTCTTTTTAACAAAAAGAAATTTATTTGGACCCCGGAAGCACAAGTCGCAATGGACTCTTTAAAAACCGTGTTGACTTCTGCTCCAGTGCTCGAAAACCCAGACTTCGAACAGAAATTTTTCCTCCACTGTGATGCAAGTGATTTTGGTATAGGAGCCGTGCTCGTGCAATTGGTGGATCTGCAGGAAAAGCCAATTGCGTTTATGTCGAAAAAACTAAGTCGTGCGCAACGTAACTATAGCGTTACGGAGCGCGAGTGCTTGGCCGTAATTCTGGCCATCGAAAAGTTCCGTTGCTATCTGGAACTGCAGGAATTCGAAGTGGTTACTGATCATTCCAGTTTGTTGTGGCTAATGCGCCAGCAAAACGTGTCGGGGAGGTTAGCTCGATGGATTTTTAGATTGCAGCAATTTAAATTCTCGATATCGCACCGAAAAGGAAAAGATCACATTGTCCCCGATGCTCTTTCCCGATTACATGAACCTGAAGTATCCGCAGTAGTGATGAGTCCTGTGATAGATCTCGAATCCGATGCTTTTCAGGATGAGAGCTACCAACAGTTAAAAGAACAGTATCAGAAAAATTCCTCTCAACTGCCCGATCTGAAGATTAACGACCAATTTCTGTACATTCGAACCGAACACGCAGATGGAAAGGCAGGGCAATACAGTCGAAATTGGAAGTTATGGGTTCCCGAGCGATTGAAGACCGACGTTCTTAAACAAGCTCATGACAATCCTACTTCCGCGCACGCCGGCATGCAAAAGACCATAGAAAAAGTTCGAAGAAGTCTGTTTTGGCCCGGCTTAGCTAAAGATGTTCGAGAGTATATTCGTAGTTGTGAGGTGTGCAAAGCATGCAAAGCTCCTAATTATACTCTGCGGCCACCCATGGGAAACCACATACCAACTTGTCGACCCTTTCAACGATTATACATAGATCTGCTTGGACCTTATCCACGCAGCAAAAATGGACATGTTGGGTTGCTAATTGTTTTAGATCACTTCAGCAAATACCATTGGCTACACCCCCTGAAGAAATTTACTTCCGTAGTAATCCAAGAATTTCTGCTAAAGCATATCTTTCATGCATATGGGGTGCCTGAAACTATTGTTAGCGACAATGGAAAACAATTCAAAGCTACAGAATTCAACGCATTCTTGACACAGCTGGGAATTAAACATATGTACACGGCACTATACTCTCCCCAAAGTAATGCGGCGGAACGAGTAAATCGTTCATTGTTAGCTGCCGTGCGAGCATATCTTCAGCAGGATCAGACATACTGGGATCAGCATCTCTCAAGTATATCTTGTTCGCTGCGATCGTCACTACATCAGTCCTTAGGTTGTTCACCATATCGAGCCCTGTTTGGCTTAGATATGCTCACTCATGGGACGGACTATAAGCTTCTGAAGGATTTAGACTTGCTGGAAGAACCCATTGTCCCGGTAGCTAGGTCAGACAATTTAGCTCTAATTCGAAAAGATATACAGGGCAATATTAAGAAAGCGTATGAGTGCAACGTGGCTCAATACAATTTACGAGCCAAGCCTGTGTCGTTCCGAGAAGGTCAGGAAGTATTTCACCGAAATTTTTCCTTGAGCAAATTCACGCAAAATTTTAATGCCAAATTGGCTCCTAAATTTCTGAAATGTCGCGTGCGGAAAAAACTGGGTAATTGTTTCTACCTCCTGGAAAATCTGCAGGGCCGAGAAATAGGAACCTTTCATGCGAAAGACATTCGATCCTGATTCCCGCTAATATTCCGTCTAACGGTGGCATATTATCGGGTGGTGTAACGGTTGCGGTTGGACAATACCGATTCAAAATAGGTTATCGCTATGGTGCTCGGATATCGCATGCAATAACCTTGGGCCAATTAGCGCTGCAGGGCATAGTATAGTTGGGGTGGGTGCAAGCAAGCTCGAGGTAGGGAACAGCTGAGCTGAGCTGCCGTAAGTGCTGTGCAGCGCATCGCAACGGAGCTTTCGAAGCCGAGCTTTAAGATCGGTAAGCTCGTATTTAAGCAGTGCAAAAGCCCCAGAACGTTCTCTTTTGAAAATTTGAATCTGTGCAGCCGGTGGCTATCTCCGCTTCGGTAAAAAAATATATAACTCAATCGACCACGTGTAATCCCAAAATAAAAGAAAAGTAAGAAAGTACAACCCAAATAAGTGCCACAAAGACAATCCGAAAATAAATAAAACGGAACGGGAAAGTCCCACCCGGTGGGCGCGCCGCAAAAATCGGGCGACAATTAATAACCGTGCGCCGAGAAAACTGGCAAGAAAATACCCTGGCGAAAAGTGCATATTTGCCTCGCCTCGCCAGCAAGTGTTGTTCTTGGTGCAAACCCGTGCGTCCCACAACTCGGCCAGGAGAACCCAACACTCGTGTCTCCGTGGAAAAGCCCGGAAAAAACCGGTATGTAAAAGTGCCCTGTAGGGAAAATTTAGATTTTTTTCTGAGCCTCGTGGTTTTGGTTCTGTTTCGCCCATAGGGCCCTGGCCCCGAGCGGTAGCCACCCGGCTCTCCCAAAGTTCTGCCCCCACCCACACCAAACTCCCACCCTTGACGGGAGTACTCTTCGGAGTCGACCTTGGTGTGGGGCCGCGATTTTTTTCCCCCTTTTGGAGTCGTTGAAGCATCCACCTGCCCGGCGACATAACCTCCACCGGCCCTGACCCTTGCGCCATATCTAACGTACGCGCATAGAGGGCATCGAGGGCATCGTGATTACCCCCCCCCTCCCTATGCGCCGCTAACTCGCTGTCTGCGACGGCCTAGAAGACGCCGCCACGGATCCGGACCGAGATTTTGTAGCATAGTGTAGTATTAATTGTAATTTTTCTTGTTCTTTAAGCACTTATATTCTTTAACTCTGAGGTACAGTCCTACCTCGCTAGGCGTGAATGTGCCAGTTCCCAAAACGGAATTTATTTTTGCGGGTTGGAGACTGAACGATGTAATCATAAAATAACAGACAAAAAAAAAAACCCTTTTCATACCCCCCTCCTATTTCCCAATCCCCCTCCGATTTGGGTACACACTAACCGGGTCTCCACAGCTCCACAACGAAAGGCGCCTTTCAGCGAGGGACCACTGTATGCAAGCCGTAAGTGACCCAATTTTAATTTTCTCCTTTGCGCCTGTCTTCGTTCCAATCTAAAACGCATGCGCAGCGGCCAGCCGCTGCTGATAAGAGAGCGCAACGCTTGCGTTCCACACGCTCGAAGCTTTTCGGTCTCTTCGGTGCCAATGCTGCTAAGCTTGCATTGCTCGCATTCCCTGCATTCTTTGAATGCATGGAAACGTAGCCAAGCAATACACTAACCAACATAGAAAAAAAATCTCCTCAACCCAGAAAAAAAAATTAAATAAATTTATAATGTTAAATTAAATTTCGTTTTGGCTCACCATTGCTGATCGCTGGTATGACCCCTGCTGCTTTTGGATATTTTTTTTTATTTTAATTTTTTTCCTTTATACATACCTAATTTACTTATTTTAATATCTTATATTATATTCCTATCTTATCTAATTATACTCCACCATTTATATATCCCTATAGCTATAAAAATTTTTTTTAGGGATTAAGCCTCCTATTTTTTTTCCATTCCATTAAATTTTTTCTTGAGTTGCCTGCTGATTGTAGTGCAAGACTAGCGTTATGTTAAGAAGTGAAATTTGGTTTGTTAGTTTTGATTGAAGCAACATGTCGATGATGAAGTACCACGGAATATATTGAATTGTATTAGCAATGAACATGGAGTAGACTTATAATTTTCCTAGGGACAGGGTGACCTAATGGGGTAGGGTAAGAATATTAGGGATTTCCAGAACCTTCGCACCCCTGGAAATCATGGAAGGGTGGGTATAGAATCGTGTGGGTCGACTTCCATCGCAAGACCTCACGCCCGCGAGATTTTGGAACACGCCGACGAAAGCCCCTGGTACTTTCGGGTACGCCCTATGATTGTGCCGTGTAATGTCCGTTATGCTCGGAATAGGCATAGTGTTGTTTTCGGAGTTCGCTCCCTGTAGAGTCACGGGATTCTAACATTTTAAAGTTTATGTAGTAGGAGTCGAGACGCGGTCAAACGAACCCCCCCAAGTTACCGAATGAGCACGGAACCAAAGAATCCCCACCGGCCGTGACCTCGACATCCCCTCCAATCCATCCCCTACTCACGTATAGAAATATATCGTGGAAATGTTACAAAGTGCAGAAGCCATATAGTTGCGGAGGTTCCACTTTTTTGGGGCTATATTGCCATATTGGTGCTTATGCCCAAAATATGCGATCCTGCCACATTTCCTGGAGCGTGGGTGCTATATAAGTGCGGCGGTTCAGTATACATGCCAGTGCTGGATAGGGAAGGGTTCTATATAAGTGCAGGTGCCATATAGTTGCGAAGGTTCCACTTTTTTGGAGCTATATTGCCATATTGGTGCTTATGCCCAAAATATGCGATCCTGCCACATTTCCTGGAGCGTGGATGCTATATAGGTGCGGTGGTTCAGTATACATGCCAGTGCTGGATAGGGAAGGGTTCTATATAAGTGCAGGTACCATATAGTTGCGGAGGTTCCACTTTTTTGGGGCTATATTGCCATATTGGTGCTCATGCCCAAAATATGCGATCCTGTCACATTTCCTGGAGCGTGGATGCTATATAGGTGCGGCGGTTCAGTATACATGCCAGTGCTGGATAGGGAAGGGTTCTATATAAGTGCAGGTGCCATATAGTTGCGGAGGTTCCACTTTTTTGGGGCTATATTGCCATATTGGTGCTTATGCCCAAGATGTGCGATCCTGCCACATTTCCTGGAGCATGGGGGCTATATAGGTGCGGTGGTTCAGTACACATGCCAGTGCTGGATAGGGAAGGGTTCTATATAAGTGCAGGTGCCATATAGTTGCGGAGGTTCCACTTTTTTGGGGCTATATTGCCATATTGGTGCTTATGCCCAAGATGATCGACCCTGCCACATTTCCTGGAGCGTGGGGGCTATATAGGTGCGGTGGTTCAGTATCCATGCCAGTGCTGGATAGGGAAGGGTTCTATATAAGTGCAGGTACCATATAGTTGCGGAGGTTCCACTTTTTTGGGGCTATATTGCCATATTGGTGCTCATGCCCAAAATATGCGATCCTGTCACATTTCCTGGAGCGTGGATGCTATATAGGTGCGGCGGTTCAGTATACATGCCAGTGCTGGATAGGGAAGGGTTCTATATAAGTGCAGGTGCCATATAGTTGCGGAGGTTCCACTTTTTTGGGGCTATATTGCCATATTGGTGCTTATGCCCAAGATGTGCGATCCTGCCACATTTCCTGGAGCATGGGGGCTATATAGGTGCGGTGGTTCAGTATACATGCCAGTGCTGGATAGGGAAGGGTTCTATATAAGTGCAGGTGCCATATAGTTGCGGAGGTTCCACTTTTTTGGGGCTATATTGCCATATTGGTGCTTATGCCCAAGATGATCGACCCTGCCACATTTCCTGGAGCGTGGGGGCTATATAGGTGCGGTGGTTCAGTATACATGCCAGTGCTGGATAGGGAAGGGTTCTATATAAGTGCAGGTGCCATATAGTTGCGGAGGTTCCACTTTTTTGGGGCTATATTGCCATATTGGTGCTCATGCCCAAAATATGCGATCCTGTCACATTTCCTGGAGCGTGGATGCTATATAGGTGCGGCGGTTCAGTATACATGCCAGTGCTGGATAGGGAAGGGTTCTATATAAGTGCAGGTGCCATATAGTTGCGGAGGTTCCACTTTTTTGGGGCTATATTGCCATATTGGTGCTTATGCCCAAGATGTGCGATCCTGCCACATTTCCTGGAGCGTGGGGGCTATATAGGTGCGGTGGTTCAGTATCCATGCCAGTGCTGGATAGGGAAGGGTTCTATATAAGTGCAGGTGCCATATAGTTGCGGAGGTTCCACTTTTTTGGGGCTATATTGCCATATTGGTGCTTATGCCCAAGATGATCGACCCTGCCACATTTCCTGGAGCGTGGGGGCTATATAGGTGCGGTGGTTCAGTATCCATGCCAGTGCTGGATAGGGAAGGGTTCTATATAAGTGCAGGTACCATATAGTTGCGGAGGTTCCACTTTTTTGGGGCTATATTGCCATATTGGTGCTCATGCCCAAAATATGCGATCCTGTCACATTTCCTGGAGCGTGGGGGCTATATAGGTGCGGTGGTTCAGTATCCATGCCAGTGCTGGATAGGGAAGGGTTCTATATAAGTGCAGGTACCATATAGTTGCGGAGGTTCCACTTTTTTGGGGCTATATTGCCATATTGGTGCTTATGCCCAAGATGTGCGATCCTGCCACATTTCCTGGAGCGTGGGGGCTATATAGGTGCGGTGGTTCAGTATCCATGCCAGTGCTGGATAGGGAAGGGTTCTATATAAGTGCATGTGCCATATAGTTGCGGAGGTTCCACTTTTTTGGGGCTATATTGCCATATTGGTGCTTATGCCCAAGATGATCGACCCTGCCACATTTCCTGGAGCGTGGGGGCTATATAGGTGCGGTGGTTCAGTATCCATGCCAGTGCTGGATAGGGAAGGGTTCTATATAAGTGCAGGTACCATATAGTTGCGGAGGTTCCACTTTTTTGGGGCTATATTGCCATATTGGTGCTCATGCCCAAAATATGCGATCCTGTCACATTTCCTGGAGCGTGGATGCTATATAGGTGCGGTGGTTCAGTATACATGCCATTGCTGGATAGGGAAGGGTTCTATATAAGTGCATGTGCCATATAGTTGCGGAGGTTCCACTTTTTTGGGGCTATATTGCCATATTGGTGCTCATGCCCAAAATATGCGATCCTGTCACATTTCCTGGAGCGTGGATGCTATATAGGTGCGGCGGTTCAGTATACATGCCAGTGCTGGATAGGGAAGGGTTCTATATAAGTGCATGTGCCATATAGTTGCGGAGGTTCCACTTTTTTGGGGCTATATTGCCATATTGGTGCTTATGCCCAAGATGATCGACCCTGCCACATTTCCTGGAGCGTGGGGGCTATATAGGTGCGGTGGTTCAGTATCCATGCCAGTGCTGGATAGGGAAGGGTTCTATATAAGTGCAGGTACCATATAGTTGCGGAGGTTCCACTTTTTTGGGGCTATATTGCCATATTGGTGCTCATGCCCAAAATATGCGATCCTGTCACATTTCCTGGAGCGTGGATGCTATATAGGTGCGGCGGTTCAGTATACATTCCAGTGCTGGATAGGGAAGGGTTCTATATAAGTGCAGGTGCCATATAGTTGCGGAGGTTCCACTTTTTTGGGGCTATATTGCCATATTGGTGCTTATGCCCAAGATGTGCGATCCTGCCACATTTCCTGGAGCATGGGGGCTATATAGGTGCGGTGGTTCAGTATACATGCCAGTGCTGGATAGGGAAGGGTTCTATATAAGTGCAGGTGCCATATAGTTGCGGAGGTTCCACTTTTTTGGGGCTATATTGCCATATTGGTGCTTATGCCCAAGATGATCGACCCTGCCACATTTCCTGGAGCGTGGGGGCTATATAGGTGCGGTGGTTCAGTATACATGCCATTGCTGGATAGGGAAGGGTTCTATATAAGTGCATGCGCCATATAGTTGCGGAGGTTCCACTTTTTTGGGGCTATATTGCCATATTGGTGCTTATGCCCAAGATGATCGACCCTGCCACATTTCCTGGAGCGTGGATGCTATATAGGTGCGGTGGTTCAGTATACATGCCAGTGCTGGATAGGGAAGGGTTCTATATAAGTGCAGGTGCCATATAGTTGCGGAGGTTCCACTTTTTTGGGGCTATATTGCCATATTGGTGCTCATGCCCAAAATATGCGATCCTGTCACATTTCCTGGAGCGTGGATGCTATATAGGTGCGACGGTTCAGTATACATGCCAGTGCTGGATAGGGAAGGGTTCTATATAAGTGCAGGTGCCATATAGTTGCGGAGGTTCCCCTTTTTTGGGGCTATATTGCCATATTGGTGCTTATGCCCAAGATGTGCGATCCTGCCACATTTCCTGGAGCGTGGATGCTATATAGGTGCGGTGGTTCAGTATACATGCCATTGCTGGATAGGGAAGGGTTCTATATAAGTGCATGTGCCATATAGTTGCGGAGGTTCCACTTTTTTGGGGCTATATTGCCATATTGGTGCTTATGCCCAAGATGATCGACCCTGCCACATTTCCTGGAGCGTGGGGCTATATAGGTGCGGTGGTTCAGTATACATGCCAGTGCTGGATAGGGAAGGGTTCTATATAAGTGCAGGTGCCATATAGTTGCGGAGGTTCCACTTTTTTGGGGCTATATTGCCATATTGGTGCTCATGCCCAAAATATGCGATCCTGTCACATTTCCTGGAGCGTGGATGCTATATAGGTGCGACGGTTCAGTATACATGCCAGTGCTGGATAGGGAAGGGTTCTATATAAGTGCAGGTGCCATATAGTTGCGGAGGTTCCCCTTTTTTGGGGCTATATTGCCATATTGGTGCATATGCCCAAAATATGCGATCCTGCCACATTTCCTGGAGCGTGGATGCTATATAGGTGCGGTGGTTCAGTATACATACCATTGCTGGATAGGGAAGGGTTCTATATAAGTGCAGGTGCCATATACTAGCGGAGGTTCCACTTTTTTGGGGCTATATTGCCATATTGGTGCTTATGCCCAAAATATACGATCCTGCCACATTTCCTGGAGCGTGGATGCTATATAGGTGCGGTGGTTCAGTATACATGCCAGTGCTGGATAGGGAAGGGTTCTATATAAGTGCAGGTGCCATATAGTTGCGGAGGTTCCACTTTTTTGGGGCTATATTGCCATATTGGTGCTCATGCCAAAAATATGCGATCCTGTCACATTTCCTGGAGCGTGGATGCTATATAGGTGCGGCGGTTCAGTATACATGCCAGTGCTGGATAGGGAAGGGTTCTATATAAGTGCAGGTGCCATATAGTTGCGGAGGTTCCACTTTTTGGGGCTATATTGCCATATTGGTGCTTATGCCCAAGATGTGCGATCCTGCCACATTTCCTGGAGCGTGGGGGCTATATAGGTGCGGTGGTTCAGTATCCATGCCAGTGCTGGATAGGGAAGGGTTCTATATAAGTGCAGGTGCCCATATACCTTAGCGGGAGGTTCCACTTTTTTGGGCTATATTGCCATATTGGTGCTCATGCCCAAGATGTGCGATCCTGCCACATTTTCTGGAGCGTGGATGCTATTATAGGTGCGGTGGTTCAGTATAATGCCAGTGCCTGGAAGGGAAAGGGTTCTATATAAAAGGGCAGGGGCCCATATAGTTGCGGGAGGGTTCCCTTTTTTGGGCTATATTGCCATATTGGTGCTATGCCCAAAATATGCGA
>NW_020825565.1:0-82919 GCF_003286085.1 Drosophila persimilis
CCGGAGTGGCCGTGATGGTGGTGTCGGTATTTGTGGTCCTCACATACCCGGTAATGGTGGCTGGAGCCGGTCCAGGAATTGGAGGAAGTGCCTCCAACCAGGTGGCGGAGTCGGTGGATTGACGTCTCAGTATCGCTGCGTTTGCCACGGCGCCGGTGGTTGCGCTGTCGGCGCTGGCTTCGCCGTCGGCGGCGCTGTCGTAGCTGGCAGTGGAAATGGCTGATTTGGGGCGATCCCTGGCTGTGACGCCGTGTGGTCCTCGTCATCGTCGTCCTCTTCTGGCAGTGGATCCGCGTGGCATAGCTGCGCTGGATTGGCTTTGGTTGGATTTGGTAATAAAGTTTTTCGACCGACGCGAGTGGAGATTTTGTCAAGTCAGATTGTTCACACAGTTTTTTCGCTTTTTTTTTCCAATATATACCCGCTTTGGGTTGAGGGCTCACAGTGCTCCAACTAGGGAGGAACTGAGAGGCTGGGGTGTGAGCCGCCAGCAACCAAGCGCGTTGCTTTATTAATTTCTGTTTGTGGGCAGTATATGTCTTAATTTAGTAGCTGTACATTTTTGTTGTTTGTTTGTTTTACAATTTAACTTTAAACGGCACTCAAACACACTAGTACATTTAATGGCACAATAATTTACAAACATATAAACTGCAGCAACGTTAAACACTTGTAACCTCGACTAGGCCCGCAGTCAGCAGGGGGGGGGGGGGGGGGGGTGTAGTATGCTCATATTAAAGTAAAGTAAAGTATTCATTATTTCGAATACCCACTGTACCGACGGTACTTAAAGAATACACACTGTAACACTTTGTTTCAGTGTTTACGTAACAATAAAGTCCCAGACATTCTGGGTGATCGTATTACGATTCACTCAAGAATGCCTCGAGCGACCCAAGTGCAGCGTCAGCATGTTCCCATGACTTGACGGCACTAATATACATGCATACACACATATATCTTCCCTCGCGCTCTCGCTGCCAACAGCGCTGAGCATATACATATTAACATATAAGAGATAAGAACACATAGTTCTGCCGCTCCGCTGCCGGCGTCACTGGCAGCGCAGCTCCGCGGCTTTTGGCTTACAAAAGCCCAAACCACAATTGTAAAATACAGAAGAGAAATCACAATAAAACAGATCGGAGGGTTGAGCCCCAACGATCCAACAAAAAGGATTTGAACATTTCATTTTACATGGCGACCGTGACAGGACTCGATATGTCCTACGCGATGGATCAATCTAAGGATTGAGAAAAAAAAAAGAGAGAAATTTTTAAAAAAAAAAGTGTTAAAATTTTGAAAGACAAAGAATGGCCGAAAAAAAAAAAAAATATAATACCATGTGATTTTGTTTTAAAAAATCGGACCAAGTCAAAAGAAAATTGGAAAAACTATTGAAACAGTGTTGTCCCCAGTGCCAGTGCCAAGAAAAAAAAAACCCAGCAGAAAGCCAAACCAGCCGTTTCGCCAGACCCATGCACGACTGCCGACGATATTACGCACAAACCCATGTTGCATTATAATTTATACCCTTAAATTTGGCGGCTACAATGCGGCCAGGAATACATAATACCCAAGGAGATATAACAGCCCGCGCTACAAAGAGCGTACACGCAATATAAAAACCTGTGCGAAGACCAGCACCGGCGCCACTAGACCCAGCAAGGACCAATAATATAAGTGCGAGTGGCATAGGACCGCCCCTTGCACCGTCGATGGACAGTAACACAACCACTCCAGCAGCAGAAAATGCACCAGACTTCGCCGACGCTGCTCCTACCGAGCAAAGGGACGCACTCAGCCTACAAGAGGCATTAGAAGTGTATCCAAACGATGGACCACGCCCACTCACAATAGCTGAGTACAGGGCACGACAAGAAAAACGCCCAAGGAAGAAAACAAAGAGGGGCGGCCGGATCAAACGGCTGCTTCAACAACGACGTCTGGAGCGGGACCTGGAAAAAACATATACAAATGAAGAGGACCGACAACGCTGCCAAGAGCGCATCAAGGAAATCAACAACAAACAACTTCGCACTGGTGCGAAGTAACGCAATTGAGCTGCAGAAATGCCATGCCTCATATTGCCAATAATTATAATATTCTATCTCGAGTTGAAGCACCCTTAAAGTGCAACTTGAAAATACTAACCTCTGTTAGGCTATTACTAAAAGCATGTGATCGATATTGAATTATATAATGAAAAACCTGTAAATCGATCACATGTCCCTTAACATTTTTTTTCTTCCTTCATTTTGATCAAATATATATAAAAAAAAAAAAATTTATATTTATTAAATTTTAAAGAAAAAAAAAAAAGGAAGGGTATATAGATATGTGTGTCCATGAGAAAAAAAAAGATTTTTAGTAATTTTTTTTTATTATTGAAAAGAATAAATGAATAGCAAATAATAATAAAAAAAAAAAAAAAATAAATAAAAATAAAAACCCCAACATTGTAGAAACCAATTTTTGAGAGAAAATCATCACCATGGGTTGGTTCGGTTCTGACGATAGTCAGACCAAAGACAATACGGCCAATGTGGTCAATAATGTCAAAATAATAGACCACAGGGATGATCTCAATGCACTCTGGTTATTACTTCTGATTTTAACCATTGTCACTGTTTTACAATTCCTTTTAACATTGTATGTAAAACATAATAAGATAATTAAAAAGAGATATATGAGTAGGGCAAACAATTTAGATAGAGTTTAAAAAAAAAAAAAAAATTGGTCTCAACGACCCCTAGGAGCATAATAGAGCTCGAATACATGTACATGGGTACACTTCAGGTAGAATTCCCGCTTTTAATATATTGTTACAAAGACAAAATAAAATGTCTCGTAGAACAGCAGCAGCCATTAGGGCTACCCACGACAGGAATGAAAATTTCGAATATAGAGCTAAAGCAATCTTAGCCGCATTCCCCAATCCAATTAGCATATACGAGTTCGAATACTCATATATGAACGAATATAATTTACCTTTTTCACCACTAATTCATTGTGATGCCACACAAAAAGGTATCGTATTATCAACCATACCCGGCATCCTCGTAAACAGCCAAATAATAGAAAACGAAATTTTAGGAAGAATTGTGATTGCTAATGTTAGATTGTCTTCCAATCGGAATGGACAACATTAAAAAACACATATGGACTGGCTTACGATCTGCGCTAAAGTTTGCACTCTAAGAGCAGAATTCGATAAGTCATACAAATGCTTAACGCAGAACAGACCTACACAAAATAGTACGGTCATTAAACATACAACTAATTTGGTAAACATATATAATGAGGTCAGAGAACTTTTTCTAGAAAACAGAGAAAGACTTACTGATATACATTGGTTTCAATCTACAGACGTCTTCAAACGTCTAAGGGAACGATTAGTATTCGTTAAAGAAAAATTCAATCTAGACATACACATCCCAAATCTTCTAAACACAGCTGCGACATATATACCAGCTGTAGAATCGGAATCAAGGCCAATAAGTCCCAGGCCCCCGAATGTAAAAAATATTATCATTATATCGGAAGACGATTCTCGATCAAATAGATCGAACCATCCGGTGAACGACGATAAACCGTCGACTAGTTCAGCAAACAGCGTAGTTGGGCAAGAACCAACCACAATGGCAGACGAAACAATTGCCCAACGGGCATATATCAAAGATATTTCGCACGCCATTCCGGAATTTAATGGACAGAAACTCCATTTACAAAGATTCATTACGGCAGTCAAATTGGTCAATCTAACGAAAGGACCATACGAAAATTTAGCTATAGAAGTAATTAAATCAAAAGTAATAGGAACTACATTGTATAAAATACAAGATGAAACCACCATTAGCGCAATAATAAAGAAATTGCAGGACACTATTGTCGGAGAGTCATCAGATGTTATAAAGGCTAAAATGGCAAAAGTATGCCAAAAAGGCAAAACAGCAGCCCAATTCACAACAGAGATTGATGATATGCGAAAACTTCTAGAAGCATCATACATTGATGAGGGTTTGCCAGCGAAACACGCCGATAAGTTCAGCTGCAAGGAGGCCATTAGTACAATGGTTAAAAATTGCGAGCACGGCAGGACTCAAAACAATACTAGAAGCAGGCACATTCCCAACAATGAATGATGCCGTAGCAAAATATATACAGTGTAGTACAGAGATGACTGGTAGTGCAAGTTCAATATTGTACACCAGACAAGGACAAGTCTACCGCGGTAGTAACTTTCGAGGTAACTATCGCGGTGGAGGAAATGGTCGTGGTTACAACCACAACCATATTTACAACAATAGTTATAATAACAATAGAGGTCGTGTTGGCTATAGGGGAAATAACCGTAATAACGGTGGAACCTATAACAACCAAAGATACAATAGCAATGGAAACACACGACAGAACAATGTTCGTGTTACACAGACAGCTTCGGGAAACTCCCAAGATCCTTTAGATACACTAAATTAAAAAATCCAGCGGTTCACACAATCAACCTCAATCTCAATATATTCGTGGCATTCCTCAATTCTAAAACAGGAAAACAACTTACATTCCTTATAGATACCGGTGCCAATATATCATTATTAAAAGAAAATTCAGATGTCTTTAACGACATTCAAACAAAAAATAAAATAGATATTCAAGGAATAGGGGAAGGTATAATAACATCCCAAGGCCTTGCCCTAATAGAGCTACAGACGGATAAGTACATAATTCCACACAATTTCCATTTAGTTAATCAAAATTTTGCAATTCCGTGTGATGGAATAATAGGCATTGATTTCATAAAAGAATTAAACTGCCTAATAGACTTAAAACCTGCAGAGGATTGGTTAATAATACGACCAAATAATATAAAAATTAAAATTTATGTTCCAATAACATACAGTTCTGGTAACAATACAATTCTTCTACCAGCAAGATCACAAGTTGTCAGAAAAATAGAATTAACTTCCGATATAGAAACCATATTGATCCCAAACCAGGAAATTCAACCTGGTATTTATGTAGCAAATACAATAACTTCAAAAAATAATACATTTGTCCGATTGCTGAATACAACCAGTACCAACCAATTAGTACATATAAATAACATACAATATGAACCACTTTCGAATTACAAGGTAATTCAAACAACTCAAAAAATCCGAGAAAAAACTGTCATAGCTGAATTAAGCAAACATTTCCCAGTACAATTCAAGAAGCAATTAACTAAACTATGTACAAATTTTAGTGACGTATTCGGGCTTGAAACCGAATCAATCACAACAAATAATTTTTATAAACAGAAATTGAGATTGAGGGATGACGAACCTATATATATAAAGAACTATCGAAGTCCGCATAGCCAAGTTGAGGAAATTAAAAAACAAGTAGGAAAATTAATCAACGACAATATTGTCGAACCATCCGTATCAGAATACAACAGCCCACTTCTACTTGTCCCAAAGAAAGCCCTTCCGGGTTCAGAACAAAAGAAATGGCGATTGGTAGTTGACTATCGTCAAATAAACAAAAAACTCCTGGCCGACAAATTTCCACTACCTAGAATTGATGACATTTTGGATCAACTAGGTAGAGCAAAGTATTTCTCATGCCTTGACTTAATGTCAGGTTTTCATCAAATCGAACTAGAAGAAAGTTCGCGAAATATAACGTCTTTTTCCACGAGCAATGGCTCATATCGCTTCACGCGACTACCATTTGGTTTAAAAATAGCGCCGAATTCATTTCAAAGAATGATGACTATAGCATTCTCTGGACTTGAAGCTTCGCAAGCCTTCCTGTATATGGACGATCTAATAGTCATGGGTTGTTCCGAAAAACATATGCTTAAAAACTTAACAGATATTTTTGAGATATGTAGGAAACACAACCTAAAATTACATCCACAAAAATGTTCATTTTTTATGCATGAAGTGACCTTTCTTGGTCATAAATGCACAGATAAAGGAATCTTGCCAGATGACAAGAAATATGACGTCATCAAGAACTATCCAGTCCCACATGATGCGGACAGCGCTAGACGATTTATTGCATTTTGCAATTATTATAGACGTTTTATTAAAAACTTCGCCGACTATTCCCGGCACATAACTAGATTATGTAAAAAGAATGTCCCCTTTGAGTGGTCAACTGAATGTCAAAATGCATTCCAATATTTAAAAGATAAACTTATGGAACCCACTCTGTTACAGTACCCAGATTTTCAGAAAGAATTTTGCATAATCACCGATGCTAGTAAACAAGCATGTGGAGCGGTTTTAACTCAAAACCATAACGGACTCCAACTCCCATTAGCATATGCATCACGTTCATTCACAAAAGGTGAAAGTAACAAAAGTACTACAGAACAGGAATTAGCAGCAATTCATTGGGCAATTACCCATTTTCGACCATATATCTATGGTAAACACTTTACAGTAAAAACGGATCACAGACCACTAACATACCTATTTTCAATGGTCAATCCTAGCTCAAAACTCACACGCATGCGGCTCGAATTAGAAGAATACGACTTTACAGTCGAGTATCTAAAGGGTAAAGATAATCATGTAGCAGATGCGTTATCAAGAATAACCATCACAGACCTAAAAAACATACAAAATACGAATAAAGTCCTGAAAGTCACTACCAGGCAACAGAGTAGACAGAAATCCTGCGCAGGAAAAGAAAAAATAGAATTGCCTAGGCAATCTCTAACAAAAGCTTCAAAGCCCAACGTATATGAAGTCATCAACAATGACGAAGTACGTAAAGTAGTGACCTTGCATGTAAATAATAATTTATGTTTTTTCAAACATGGAAAAAAAATTACTGCAAGATATGATGTTAGCGATTTGTATACTAATGGAACCCTTGACTTAGGTCAGTTTTTCCAAAGGCTTGAAACGCAAGCCGGTAAACAAAAAATCAGCCAACTCAAAGTGGCACCGTGGGAAAATATCTTTGAATACATTTCAATAGATAATTTTAAAAATATGGGCAATAAAATATTACGAACAATAAGAGTAGCGCTACTCAACCCGGTGACCCTAATTAAAAATGAAAAAGAAAAAGAAGCAATACTGTCTACATTACATGATGATCCCATACAAGGAGGACATACAGGCATAACAAAAACCTTGGCCAAGGTCAAAAGACATTATTTTTGGAAAGGTATGACTAAAGAAATAACCAATTACATACGAAAATGTCCAAAATGCCAAAAAGCTAAAGTAACCAAGCACACAATAACTCCATTGACTATTACAGAAACACCATACATGGCTTTTGATAGGGTAATAGTGGATACGATCGGTCCACTTCCTAAATCAGAACAAGGAAATGAATATGCAGTCACCTTAATATGTGACCTGACAAAATACCTTGTTGCCATACCTATTAGAAACAAAAGTGCAAATACAGTAGCTAAAGCTATTTTTGAAAATTTTATTCTAAAGTACGGTCCAATGAAGACGTTCATTACGGACATGGGAACAGAATATAAAAATTCAATAATTGAAGACTTATGTAAAAATCTAAACATCAAAAACATAACTTCTACTGCACATCATCACCAGACTGTAGGAACCGTGGAGCGAAGCCACAGAACATTTAACGAGTTCATACGCTCATACATCTCAGCTGACAAATCAGATTGGGATGTATGGCTGCAATACTTCGTATATTGTTTTAATACAACCCCCTCTATGGCACATGATTATTGTCCATATGAGCTAGTTTTCGGTAAGACTTCAAACTTACCAGTTCAATTTAATACTATAGATAGAATAGCACCTCTATATAACATAGATGATTACTCTAAAGAGAGTAAATATAGATTAGAAATAGCATATAAACGAGCAAGGATTATGCTCGAGGAGCATAAAATTAAAAATAAACAGCTCTATGACTTAAAGTTAAAAGATTTAAATTTAGCTGTAGGAGATAAAGTTTTATTGAAAAATGAAACAGGACATAAGCTAGATTTTAAATATATAGGACCATATAGAGTAGAAAGTATCGGAGAAAGAGATAACGTCATAATCTCCGATAATAAAAACAAAACTCAGAAAGTACATAAGGATAGGTTAAAGATTTGCAATTATTAATAATTTTTTAGTATGGCCATACATAAATATAAACCATAAAAATATACTATTCCGCATTTATATTCAAAAACCTTTTAAATTTTATCAATATTAATTAAAATTCAATATTCTAATAATTGACTAAAAAAGAAAAAAAATATATATATAAATTGTCTTTTTAAGAATACATAACTCGTATACATATATAGTAAAAGCTAAAAATAAAATAACTTCATTATATTACGTTATTTTTCAAAAGGAGGGAGATGTAGTATGCTCATATTAAAGTAAAGTAAAGTATTCATTATTTCGAATACCCACTGTACCGACGGTACTTAAAGAATACACACTGTAACACTTTGTTTCAGTGTTTACGTAACAATAAAGTCCCAGACATTCTGGGTGATCGTATTACGATTCACTCAAGAATGCCTCGAGCGACCCAAGTGCAGCGTCAGCATGTTCCCATGACTTGACGGCACTAATATACATGCATACACACATATATCTTCCCTCGCGCTCTCGCTGCCAACAGCGCTGAGCATATACATATTAACATATAAGAGATAAGAACACATAGTTCTGCCGCTCCGCTGCCGGCGTCACTGGCAGCGCAGCTCCGCGGCTTTTGGCTTACAAAAGCCCAAAACCACAATTGTAAAATACAGAAGAGAAATCACAATAAAACAGATCGGAGGGTTGAGCCCCAACGATCCAACAAAAAGGGGCAAGGGAAAAAGAGAAAAAGAGAGAGATAAACTTTTCGGCACTTTGACGGAGGCACTAAACCTCAAACACGACTCGACTCCACAACGTTCACGACACGACTTTTTCTCATTTGGACAGAGATCCAGACTCGAGACCATTCCACGATCGGGGCAAAAGGCTCCAAAAGTACGAATTGTCAAGAGGGTGTCAAGTGTGTGTGTGTGTGGTGTGAGTCAAAAAAGTAAAGTGGAGCCACGCTCAAAAGTATGCTGTCCCTTCTTTGTAATTCTCCCTAACTTAAAATTTGATTTGTAATCCCCTGTGAGTTTGTCAACTTGATGTTTTGTTGGTTGTAATGCGGTATGTGGTCTTCAGTCCCCTCTACTACCCTTGCCGCCTGCTGAGGGTAGACGACTAGGAATGTATCATGTACATGTGGGCGGGCAGTTTTTAGGGAACGTAGTTTATTATGCGAAGACTAGCATTTTTGGCTCAATTTAGACCGTAGTGGTGGGGTGTGGCGGCAACTGATGCTGATTTGAAGGTCGATTTCGAAACCGATAATCAATTGTCAGCACCGTTGCCGCCGAAGATTTATCACAGATTGTAATAATTATACCCGATACTCAAAATGAGTATTGGGGTATATTAGATTTGTGGTAAAAGTGGATGTGTGTAACGTCCAGAAGGAATCGTTTCCGACCCTATAAAGTATATATATTCTTGATCAGCATCAATAGCCGAGTCGATTGAGCCCTGTCTGTCTGTCCGTCTGTCCGTCTGTCCGTCCCCTTCAGCGCCTAATGCTCAAAGACTATAAGAGCTAGAGCAACGATGTTTTGGATCCAGACTTCTGTGATATGTCACTGCTCCAAAAATATTTCAAAACTTTGCCCCGCCCACTTCCGCCCCCACAAAGGGCGAAAATCTGTGGCATCCACAATTTCGACGATACGAGAAAACTAAAAACGCAGATTCGTAGTAGATGACTATATCTTCTAGAGTGCAAAATCTGAACCAGATCGTATAATTATTACAGCCAGAATCACGAAAACAATTTCACTCTTTCTCGCTCTGTCTCACTCTAACACACAGGTTTCATGGTCGGTTTTGCCAATTGCAAAATATGAGTTCAAGGATCTCAGAACCTATAAAAGCCAGAGCAACCAAATTTGGTATCCACACTCCTGTGATATCGGACCTTGACCGTTTCCTGTCCAAATTTCGCCACACCCCCTTCCGCCCCCGCAAAGGACGAAAATCTGAGGCAACCACAAATCTCAGAGACTATTAAGGCTATAGTAACTAAATTTGGTGCACACACTCCTTTAAGATGTCACTATAAAACGTATATCTCAGAATTTCGCCCCACCTCCATCCGCCCCCACAAAGGACGAAAATCTGTTGCATCCACAATATTGCAGATTTGAGAAAACTAAAAACGCAGAATCATAGATAATGACCATATCTATTAGATTGCTGAATCTGGATCAGATCAGACCATTTTTTTAGCCAAAAGGAACAAATCAATTTGCAGTGGCTACGCAGCGCCCGACGTCACGCTCAGACTGATTTTCTGTCTCTCTCGCACGCACTCTTTGTCGTGTCGTTAAATATTAGCGGCGTCTGCCGGAGGAGAGCCATACTGACTTAGTATCGGGTATAACCTTAGAGTTGCGGTGTCCGCAGCAACTCACAACGTTCCCCCTCGTTAGTTTTCCAAACTCTAAAGTTAGTTGATCCACATTAAATTTTTCTTATATGTTTGTTTTTATATTCTTGACCACCGCTGGGCTTAAACCTAATTGAACTTATATATTTAGTACTACAACTTTCGCTCACTAACTATCCGGTAGGGGTCGTCCTTCTTAGGGCATTCCTTCTTGGTTTGGCTGACAGATCTTCGAACGGGTCTTCCTTCTTGGTTTGGCTGACAGAGCTTCGAACGGGTCTTCCTTCGTAAATTTCTTTGTTGTTTAACTGGGTCTTCTGGGGGTCTTCCTTCTTTGGTTTAGCTGGTAGTTTCACTTTCTTTGTGTTTCGTTTTGATTGGTTTTGTTTAAAGATTTTGGTATTTTTTGTTTTTTGTATTTTTGAATTGTCTTGATTAGCTTTTTTTGTATTTATTTTTTGCACACCCTAAGCTCCGGTTTGTTTCCTTTTTATCTCACTTTTTCTTTTCTAATATCTCACAGTCACTCCGCGTTTTTATATTGAAGGATTTATTCCATTAATTAATTGTCCTTCGGGTTTCGTCACGACGCAACACTTTTATTATTCGGTAGCGGATTGCGTTTTTAAAAAGTTTTTATTTAACTTCTAAGTTCACAGATATAGAGTTAAGTTGAGGGTCACAAAGGATTCCGGACAAGGAATGCGCGATCTTAATTTTTAGCTCGACTTTGCGGTGTCGCTTCTGGATCAAGACTGACTTGATCTTTTTGATCTTTGCATCGTCGATCCCTTTCGGGAATAGTTTTTCTATAAACATTTCAATTGATTTCGCCATCCCGAGTATTGGATTTCGTCATCCAAAGAGAGAACTGTAAAATGCCTAAAGTGCAAAGTGAGATTGTTTATGAGAAGCCGGGTGAGGGCAAACATTGGTTTTCTATTTAGGCGAGTGTCAAAGATTGGGATTGTGGCGGGAGCCATTGAGATTGTACATCTTAGAAATCAATTAGGCGGAGGCCCAAGATTGAAATTGTTTTCGTTTTGGAAAGCCAAAGATTGTTTACAACTCGTATAAGAGCTCAATAGAATTGGGTACGTTAACTTGCATTTCTAATCTGGCTTGCTGCCGAAGCACGTAACGTGGAAACTTAAAGTTTTCAACCATCGACAACTGCGAAGTCAGCTCAATCCAAGTCGCATGTAGATCCTGGGGCAGGCTTTCGTCCCAATTCAACTTTAGGCTTTCGTTCCATAGCGACTGGATAAATATTTTAGCTTTTGTGATGATGGGAGAGATGAGCCCTAGAGGATCGTAGAACCTAGCTAGTGTAGACAGGACCGAACGCTTCGATATTGGGCCTGCAGCGGTTCCGACGTGAGCGAAGCTAAACAGAAGATTGTCCGTGGTGGGATCCCAAACTAGACCAAGCGCCTTGGTTACTTCAGTCCCGTCATGAAAGGTAAGGAACTTTTCGCGATCCGCCTCCGATACGCCTTCCAAAGCAGCGGGTTCATTGGAACACCATTTACGTATGGTGTATGGCCGTACGTATGGCCGCTGCCGCGTCGATGCCAGCGGCTCGCTGGGTCCCGGTGTTTTCCTCGTCTCTCTTTGGCCGCTGCTGCGTCGTTGTTGTTGGGTTTTGGTTCTCGGTATTTTCCTCGTCTCCCTTTGGCCGCTGCCGCGTCGTTGTTGTTGGGTTTTGGTTCTGAAAAGCCAGTGGCGTCCGCCGTGATCGCGACTTGTCTCGTTGTCTCGGATGCCGGGTCGATTAGAGCGCGGGCGCGGAAACTTGTCCCCAGATGGCAAATATTAATGATTGCCATGCCCAGAAGGACAGCTTTTTGGCCAGAGGCGAAATAATTTTGAACGCTGGGCGGCGCGTCGGAAGAGCTCGGATTTGGTACGACAGTAGATTCACTCGAAATTGGATTGCCACGGTGCAGCAGCTTGTGGTGTCGGTCCCCACGAGTACTGCAGTTATGGACACTCCCGGATCTGATGGCCTCGCGTGAAGCAGTTCAGACAAAGCTGCCTTTGTTTGATGCAGCTGGAACGAGTTCAAGTTCCAACGCATAAACATCAGCAGTTTAGCGTAATGTAACTGAAACTTTATTAACACCCCTCTTTGATGTTACGCGCGTACATAACTACATACATATGTGCATATGCACACTAAATTGTCTTTCGTTTGTTACTTTTTGGTTCAATTTTCGCGATAGAGCATAACAATTAAATTTCTGTCTGTATTATGAAAACCAAAACAACTAGCTGATGACTATGCGACGGTGTTTGTAGCGTAATTGTATTGTATGCATTATATATTTATGATTTCCATATTTTAAACAGCTGCGTTCAACATCTACGACATCATTGGGCCCAACGATCAGCTTAAGACAATAACGCCGGAGTGAGTAATTATGTACAGCGAAAAGTAGTTTGGTCAAAAGAACCTATTGGCTTGAAAGTGTAGATATGCATACAACGCATAATGATTCAAACCCGTCTGCTCAGTGTGTATAATGCACCCCAGTCTGTAGTATTAAGGGAATATTACCCACAAATTAGAACCTAAGTCAATTGTTGTGTTTCTACAACTGCAAAGTAATGAATATTGAAATTGAAGTCTCACATTATATTAAAATATGAATCGTTTTGAATTGAAATGAATCTGTAAAATCATAAAAATGGTCTGTCGAGTATCCGTGCCAGGATCTTATAAAATGTGGTAAATCTTAGTAAAGGATTAATCAAGGGACAATGCAAGAACTCGAACGCATTGTCATGGTAGGGTGGGTACAGAGGAGAGGGACAATCAACACCTAGGTTCTCTCTAAATAGAAATGGTTCAGTAGGGCTTTTATTTGGCGTATCGGCGCTATCAGTATTTCAGTTTACTTTGTTTTTGTATAATCACTTATAGTTTCCCGTAAAGTGCACTATTTAAATGTAGTGGAGTACGATAGTACAATCAGGTGAGGAAGAACCCCGACCATCCGGCGAGCTAGACCCGAGCCTAGCAAGAGTGCACACGACCAACCCTATTTGTACGCCGTCCTTAAGTTCAGTCATAGTCATCTGCTGATATCAAGGGCCTATATATCTGTTTACATATATATAGTTAAATATTCGACACTTCAGTTTAAGTTTTAACGAGGGGGAACGTTGTGAGTTGCTGCGGACACCGCAACTCTACAGTTATACCCGATACTTAGTCAGTATGGCTCTCCTCCGGCAGACGCCGCTAATATTAAACGACACGACAAAGAGTGCGTGCGAGAGAGACAGAAAATCAGTCTGAGCGTGACGTCGGGCGCTGCGTAGCCAGTGCAAATTGATTTGTTTCCTTTGGCTATAAAAATGATCTGATCTGATCCAGATTCAGCAATCTGATAGATATGGTCGTTATCTATGATGCTGCGTTTTTAGTTTTCTCAAATCTACAATATTGTGTATGCAACAGATTTTCGTCCTTTGGGCGAAATTTTGAGATACACGTTTTATAGTGAGATCTAACAGAAGTGCGGATACCAAATTTGGTTACTCTAGCTTTAATAGTCTCTGAGATTTGTGAATATCCCCAGATTTGCATCCTTTGCGGGGGCGGAAGGGGGTGTGGCGATATATAGGATATATAGGAGTGTGGATACCAAATTTAGTTGCTCTAGCTTTTATAGTCTCTGAGATCTAGGCGCTAATGTTTTACTCTAAGCAAAGCCGCCTATGCTACGTGTGTGTTAGAGAGAGACAGGGCGAGAAAAAATGAAATTGTTTTCTTGATGCTGGCTATAATAATAATACGATCCAATTCAGATTCCGCAGTCTAAAAGATATGGTCATTCGCTACGATTCTTTGTTTTTGGTTTTCTCGTATATTTAAAATTGTGGATGCCACAGATTTTCGCCCTTTGTGGGGGCGGAAGTGGGCGGGGCAAAGTTTTGAAATATTTTTGTAGAAGTGACATATCACAGAAGTCTGGATCCAAAACATCGTTGCTCTAGCTCTTATAGTCTTTGAGCATTAGGCGCTGAAGGGGACGGACAGACGGACGGACGGACAGACAGACATGGCTCAATCGACTCGGCTATTGATGCTGATCAAGAATATATATACTTTATGGGGTCGGAAACGATTCCTTCTGGACGTTACACACATCCACTTTTACCACAAATCTAATATACCCCAATACTCATTTTGAGTATCGGGTATAAAAATTAGAGACAATGCCTTACGCATTTTTGTCACTGGCCTAAACGGCGGTATTGCAGAAATCATATTCTCATTGAATCCCCCAGATTTACCGAATGCCTTGGCAAAGGTACTGGAATTGCAATCAAATAACATACGGGCCCAATTTGCCTACCAATTCAGTGGCCCCAGAAATTCAGGGAATAATAATTATAATACATTAAGATTCAACCAACGACAACCAAGGACTAATAGTTCACCATTCGACCAAAAAAGGGATTTTCAGAGGAATAACATTTCATGGGGACAACCCTATTTCTTGGGTAATAGACAACAAAATCAGGCCCCAGAACCAATGGATGTAGACGAATCATTACAAATCCAGAACCGACAGAACAGCTTTCAATACAGGGGAAATAATAATAATAATAGATATTATCGGGAGAATACTAATGGTTATTATAGGAGAAATAATAACAATTATAACCAAGCTCAGCATTTTAGGGCAAACGTGGTACCGAATAATCAATCTAACGCAAATCAAGCGCAGAAACGAAAACCAAATGAAACGTCGGAACTACCGGCTAATAAAGCAATGCGGATAAATAACATTGAGGAGTACCATGTTTTAGATCAGCCCCCGAAGTAGGACTGCCCTACTTAAAAAGAGTAGATAAAAAAAAAAATAAACAAAGAGTTACAAGTTTTCATAGATACGGGGAGCAACTTCCTGTTATATAAAATATATGAATATACGAAAATAAAAAAGAATTATCAATTTATAAGAAAGTTGCTACAGTAAATGGGTTTTCAATAATTAAATATTTCCATAATATAACTATTTTTAACACAAAACAAGTGTTCTATGAAATAGATGGAATGGAGGCAGATTTACTAATAGGATTTAACCTTTTAAAGAAAATCGGAGCTGTTATTTATACAGGAAAGGGGACTTTAAGTTATAAAGACAATGAAGAGAAACTAATATATGATGAGGTTCTTTCTTTAAACAAATTAACCTTTATAGAAGGAAAAACCATCCTTCCATTGAAGGAATATATAATAAAAAAATATTTTGAAGAAGAAAATAGTCAATAGTTTGTGATTCAAATATCCTGAACCCGCCGTCGTTGAATCATCCGACATCCAAAGTTTTAATAGTTTGGGATTAAAATATCCTGAGCACGCCGTCGTTGAATTATCCGACACTAAAAGTTTGAATAGTTTGGGATTAAAGAATCCTGAACACGCCGTCGTTGAATTATCCGACAATGAACAATTTAAACGTTTGGGATGCAAAAATCCTGAACGCGCCGTCGTAGAAATATCCGACATACAAAGTTATGCAAATTCTGAATTGAAAAAATGAAATTGTATAACACAATAACCTACAAAGAGGACAATTTAGAAAATCTCAGAGAGAAAATGGTATCTATCATCGAAGAAGACCATGCCAATATAGATTTACAGTTACCGTTCAGAACGGATATAAAAGGAGAGATTAACACTGAACATGATAGACCGGTATATGGCAAACAGTATCCATACGCTTATTCGGTTAACGATTTCGTTAATAACGAAATAAGTAAAATGTTAGATAAAGGTATAATCAGACCTAGTAAAAGCCCATATAATTCACCGGTAATAGTAGTACCAAAGAAGGGAGTAAATGAGGACGGAACTTCTAAACATAGATTAGTAATAGACTTTAAGAAACTTAATGAAAACACCATACCGGATAGATACCCTATGCAAGATCCTTCAGTAATCCTTGCCAATTTAGGTAAGGCAAAGTATTTCTCGGCCATTGATTTAGAGTCAAGTTTCTATCAGATTTTAATGAGGGAATCAGATATTGAAAAAACATCTTTTTCCATAAATAACGGCAAATATGAATTTCTAAGAATGCCTATGGGATTGACGAACGCTCCCAGAATTTTCCAAAGGGCAATGGACGATGTACTTAGAGAACAAGTTGGGAAAACTTGTCACGTCTATATAGACGATATAATAATATTTTCAAAAACTATAGAACAACATTATAAAGATCTTATTCATATAATACAGATTTTGCAAAACGCTAATATGAAAATTTCCATAGAGAAGTCTAAATTCTTTCAATTGGAAACCAAATTTCTGGGATACATTGTTTCCCAAAAAACAAAAAATAAATACAAAAAAAAAGCTAATCAAGACAATTCAAAAATACAAAAAAAAAAACCAAAATCTTTAAACAAAACCAATCAAAACGAAACACAAAGAAAGTGAAACTACCAGCTAAACCAAAGAAGGAAGACCCCCAGAAGACCCAGTTAAACAACAAAGAAATTTACGAAGGAAGGCCCGTTCGAAGCTCTGTCAGCCAAACCAAGAAGGAAGACCCGTTCGAAGATCTGTCAGCCAAACCAAGAAGGAAGGCCCTAAGAAGGACGACCCCTACCGGATAGTTAGTGAGCGAAAGTTGTAGTACTAAATATATAAGTTCAATTAGGTTTATGCCCAGCGGTGGTCAAGAATATAAAAACAAAAACATATAAGAAAAATTTAAGGTGGATCAACTAACTTTAGAGTTTGGAAAACTAAAAATGATTAACTCACAAACAAGGACCGATCTCACTGCAGATCTGGTCAAACAATTGATAGCACATCAAATTTCACAAGTACAGGAGCAAATAGTAAATTTGAAACAACAAATAGAAACTAAATCCGATCAGGTATCAGATTTTCAGGCAGAAACAATAGACGAGACAATAAAAGATGACACCACATTAAAAGTAATAGAATCCCTAACAATTTTCAATGGTGGATTAAACCAATACGTAGGATGGAGGGAAGCTGCAGAAACTGCAGTGAAATTATATAAGAAAGGAAGTAAGCAATATTATATTGCCTTAACAATTTTAAGAAACAAAATAACAGGCCCTGCACATGACGCACTGACCACTACGGGACAGTTTTAAATGTTGATGCCATACTTTCACGACTTGACTTTGTTTACAGTGACAAGAGACCAATTTATATAATAGAACAGGAGCTAAGCGTTCTCCGACAAGGGAACCTTTCAATAATAGATTTCTATAACGAGGTTAACAAGAAAATGACCTTGTTAATAAATAAGACAATAATGACTCACGGAAAGGACAGTGAAATTACGAAAGAATCAAATAAAACGAGGGGGAACGTTGTGAGTTGCTGCGGACACCGCAACTCTACAGTTATACCCGATACTAAGTCAGTATGGCACTCCTCCGGCAGACGCCGCTAATAAAAACCGACACGACAAAGAGTACGTGCGAGAGAGACAGAAAAAAACTGTCTGTGCGTGACGTCGGGCGCTGCGTAGCCAGTGCAAATTGATTTGTTCCTTTTGGCTATAAAAATTATCTGATCTGATCCAGACTCAGCAATCTGATAGATATGGTCATTCTCTATGATTCTGCGTTTTTAGTTTTCTCGAATCTGCAATATTGTGGATGCAACAGACTCTCGTCCTTTGTGGCGGCGGAAGGGGGTGGGGCGAAATTCTGAGATATACGTTTTATAGTGAGATCTAACAGAAGTGCGGATACCAAATTTGGTTACTCTAGCCTTAATAGTCTCTGAGATTTGTGGTTGCCCCAGATTTTCGTCCTTTGCGGGGGCGGAAGGGGGTGCGGCGAAATTTTGACACAAAACGGTCAAGGTCCGATATCACAGGAGTGTGGATACCAAATTTGGTTGCTCTAGCTCTTATGGGTTCTGAGATCCTTGAACTCATATTTTGCAATTGGCAAAACCGACCATGAAACCTGTGTGTTAGAGTGAGACAGAGCGAGAAAGAGTGAAATTGTTTTCGTGATTCTGGCTATAATAATTATACGATCTGGTTCAGATTTTGCACTCTGTAAGATACAGTCATCTACGATTCTGCGTTTTTAGTTTTCTCGTATCGTCGAAATTGTGGATGCCACAGATTTTCGCCCTTTGTGGGGGCGGAAGTGGGCGGGGCAAAGTTTTGAAATATTTTTGTAGCAGTGACATATCACAGAAGTCTGTATCCAAAACATCGTTGCTCTAGCTCTTATAGTCTTTGAGCACTAGGCGCTGAAGGGGACGGACAGACGGACAGACGGACGGACGGACAGACGGACAGACAGACATGGCTCAATCGACTCGGCTATTGATGCTGATCAAGAATATATATACTTTATGGGGTCGGAAACGATTCCTTCTGGACGTTACACACATCCACTTTTACCACAAATCTAATATACCCCAATACTCATTTTGAGTATCGGGTATAAAAATTAGAGACAATGCCTTACGCATTTTTGTCACTGGCCTAAACGGCGGTATTTCTGAAATCATATTCTCATTGAATCCCCCAGATTTACCGAATGCCTTGGCAAAGGTACTGGAATTGCAATCAAATAACATTGCCTACCAATTCAGTGGCCCCAGAAATTCAGGGAATAATAATTATAATACATTAAGATTCAACCAACGACAACCAAGGACTAATAGTTCACCATTCGACCAAAAAAGGGATTTTCAGAGGAATAACATTTCATGGGGACAACCCTATTTCTTGGGTAATAGACAACAAAATCAGGCCCCAGAACCAAGGGATGTAGACGAATCATTACAAATCCAGAACCGACAGAAAAGCTTTCAATACAGGGGAAATAATAATAATAATAGATATTATCGGGAGAATACTAATAGTTATTATAGGAGAAATAATAACAATTATAACCAAGCTCAGCATTTTAGGGCAAACGTGGTACCGAATAATCAATCTAACGCAAATCAAGCGCAGAAACGAAAACCAAATGAAACGTCGGAACTACCGGCTAATAAAGCAATGCGGATAAATAACATTGAGGAGTACCATTTTTTAGATCAGCCCCCGAAGTAGGACTGCCCTACTTAAAAAGAGTAGATAAAAAAAAAAATAAACAAAGAGTTACAAGTTTTCATAGATACGGGGAGCAACTTCCTGTTATATAAAATATATGAATATACGAAAATAAAAAAGAATTATCAATTTATAAGAAAGTTGCTACAGTAAATGGGTTTTCAATAATTAAATATTTCCATAATATAACTATTTTTAACACAAAACAAGTGTTTTATGAAATATATGGAATGGAGGCAGATTTACTAATAGGATTTAACCTTTTAAAGAAAATCGGAGCTGTTATTTATACAGGAAAGGGGACTTTAAGTTATAAAGACAATGAAGAGAAACTAATATATGATGAGGTTCTTTCTTTAAACAAATTAACCTGTATTGAAGGAAAAACCATCCTTCCATTGAAGTAATATATAATAAAACGAGGGGGAACGTTGTGAGTTGCTGCGGACACCGCAACTCTAAGGTTATACCCGATACTAAGTCAGTATGGCTCTCCTCCGGCAGACGCCGCTAATATTTAACGACACGACAAAGAGTGCGTGCGAGAGAGACAGAAAATCAGTATGAGCGTGACGTCGGGCGCTGCGTAGCCACTGCAAATTGATTTGTTCCTTTTGGCTAAAAAAATGGTCTGATCTGATCCAGATTCAGCAATCTAATAGATATGGTCATTATCTATGATTCTGCGTTTTTAGTTTTCTCAAATCTGCAATATTGTGGATGCAACAGATTTTCGTCCTTTGTGGGGGCGGATGGGGGTGGGGCGAAATTCTGAGATATACGTTTTATAGTGACATCTTAAAGGAGTGTGTGCACCAAATTTGGTTACTCTAGCCTTAATAGTCTCTGAAAATTGTGGTTGCCTCAGATTTTCGTCCTTTGCGGGGGCGGAAGGGGGTGTGGCGAAATTTGGACATGAAACGGTCAAGGTCCGATATCACAGGAGTGTGGATACCAAATTTGGTTGCTCTGGCTTTTATAGGATCTGAGATCCTTGAACTCATATTTTGCAATTGGCAAAACCGACCATGAAACCTGTGTGTTAGAGTGAGACAGAGCGAGAAAGAGTGAAATTGTTTTCGTGATTCTGGCTGTAATAATTATACGATCTGGTTCAGATTTTGCACTCTAGAAGATATAGTCATCTTCTACGATTCTGCGTTTTTAGTTTTCTCGTATCGTCGAAATTGTGGATGCCACAGATTTTCGCCCTTTGTGGGGGCGGAAGTGGGCGGGGCAAAGTTTTGAAATATTTTTGGAGCAGTGACATATCACAGAAGTCTGGATCCAAAACATCGTTGCTCTAGCTCTTATAGTCTTTGAGCATTAGGCGCTGAAGGGGACGGACAGACGGACAGACGGACGGACGGACAGACGGACAGACGGACGGACGGACGGACGGACAGACAGACATGGCTCAATCGACTCGGCTATTGATGCTGATCAAGAATATATATACTTTATGGGGTCGGAAACGATTCCTTCTGGACGTTACACACATCCACTTTTACCACAAATCTAATATACCCCAATACTCATTTTGAGTATCGGGTATAAAAATATTTTGAAGAAGAAAATAGTCAATAGTTTGTGATTCAAATATCCTGAACCCGCCGTCGTTGAATCATCCGACATCCAAAGTTTTAATAGTTTGGGATTAAAATATCCTGAGCACGCCGTCGTTGAATTATCTGACACTAAAAGTTTGAATAGTTTGGGATTAAAGAATCCTGAACACGCCGTCGTTGAATTATCCGACAATGAACAATTTAAACGTTTGGGATGCAAAAATCCTGAACGCGCCGTCGTAGAAATATCCGACATACAAAGTTATGCAAATTCTGAATTGAAAAAAATGAAATTGTATAACACAATAACCTACAAAGAGGACAATTTAGAAAATCTCAGAGAGAAAATGGTATCTATCATCGAAGAAGACCATGCCAATATAGATTTACAGTTACCGTTCAGAACGGATATAAAAGGAGAGATTAACACTGAACATGATAGACCGGTATATGGCAAACAGTATCCATACGCTTATTCGGTTAACGATTTCGTTAATAACGAAATAAGTAAAATGTTAGATGAAGGTATAATCAGACCTAGTAAAAGCCCATATAATTCACCGGTAATAGTAGTACCAAAGAAGGGAGTAAATGAGGACGGAACTTCTAAACATATATTAGTAATAGACTTTAAGAAACTTAATGAAAACACCATACCGGATAGATACCCTATGCAATATCCTTCAGTAATCCTTGCCAATTTAGGTAAGGCAAAGTATTTCTCGGCCATTGATTTAGAGTCAAGTTTCTATCAGATTTTAATGAGGGAATCAGATATTGAAAAACATCTTTTTCCATAAATAACGGCAAATATGAATTTCTAAAAATGCCTATGGGATTGACGAACGCTCCCAGAATTTTCCAAAGGGCAATGGACGATATACTTAGAGAACAAGTTGGGAAAACTTGTCACGTCTATATAGACGATATAATAATATTTTCAAAAACTATAGAACAACATTATAAAGATCTTATTCATATAATACAGATTTTGCAAAACGCTAATATGAAAATTTCCCTAGAGAAGTCTAAATTCTTTCAATTGGAAACCAAATTTCTGGGATACATTGTTTCCCAAAAAACAAAAAATAAATACAAAAAAAAGCTAATCAAGACAATTCAAAAATACAAAAAAAAAACCAAAATCTTTAAACAAAACCAATCAAAACGAAACACAAAGAAAGTGAAACTACCAGCTAAACCAAAGAAGGAAGACCCCCAGAAGACCCAGTTAAACAACAAAGAAATTTACGAAGGAAGACCCGTTCGAAGCTCTGTCAGCCAAACCAAGAAGGAAGACCCGTTCGAAGATCTGTCAGCCAAACCAAGAAGGAAGGCCCTAAGAAGGACGACCCCTACCGGATAGTTAGTGAGCGAAAGTTGTAGTACTAAATATATAAGTTCAATTAGGTTTAAGCCCAGCGGTGGTCAAGAATATAAAAACAAACATATAAGAAAAATTTAAGGTGGATCAACTAACTTTAGAGTTTGGAAAACTAAAAATGATTAACTCACAAACAAGGACCGGTCTCACTGCAGATCTGGTCAAACAATTGATAGCACATCAAATTTCACAAGTACAGGAGCAAATAGTAAATTTGAAACAACAAATAGAAACTAAATCCGATCAGGTATCAGATTATCAGGCAGAAACAATAGACGAGACAATAAAAGATGACACCACATTAAAAGTAATAGAATCCCTAACAATTTTCAATGGTGGATTAAACCAATACGTAGGATGGAGGGAAGCTGCAGAAACTGCAGTGAAATTATATAAGAAAGGAAGTAAGCAATATTATATTGCCTTAACAATTTTAAGAAACAAAATAACAGGACCTGCACATGACGCACTGACCACTACGGGACAGTTTTAAATGTTGATGCCATACTTTCACGACTTGACTTTGTTTACAGTGACAAGAGACCAATTTATATAATAGAACAGGAGCTAAGCGTTCTCCGACAAGGGACCCTTTCAATAATAGATTTCTATAACGAGGTTAACAAGAAAATGACCTTGTTAATAAATAAGACAATAATGACTCACGGAAAGGACAGTGAAATTACGAAAGAATCAAATAAAACGAGGGGGAACGTTGTGAGTTGCTGCGGACACCGCAACTCTACAGTTATACCCGATACTAAGTCAGTATTGCACTCCTCCGGCAGACGCCGCTAATAAAAAACGACACGACAAAGAGTGCGTGCGAGAGAGACAGAAAAAAACTGTCTGTGCGTGACGTCGGGCGCTGCGTAGCCAGTGCAAATTGATTTGTTCCTTTTGGCTATAAAAATTATCTGATCTGATCCAGACTCAGCAATCTGATAGATATGGTCATTCTCTATGATTCTGCGTTTTTAGTTTTCTCGAATCTGCAATATTGTGAATGCAACAGATTCTCGTCCTTTGTGGGGGCGGAAGGGGGTGGGGCGAAATTCTGAGATATACGTGTTATAGTGAGATCTAACAGAAGTGCGGAAACCAAATTTGGTTACTCTAGCCTTAATAGTCTCTGAGATTTATGGTTGCCCCAGATTTTCGTACTTTGGGGGGGCGGAAGGGGGTGCGGCGAAATTTTGACACAAAACGGTCAAGGTCCGATATCACAGGAGTGTGGATACCAAATTTGGTTGCTCTAGCTCTTATGGGTTCTGAGATCCTTGAACTCATATTTTGCAATTGGCAAAACCGACCATGAAACCTGTGTGTTAGAGTGAGACAGAGCGAGAAAGAGTGAAATTGTTTTCGTGATTCTGGCTATAATAATTATACGATCTGGTTCAGATTTTGCACTCTGTAAGATAAGGTCATCTACGATTCTGCGTTTTTAGTTTTCTCGTATCGTCGAAATTGTGGATGCCACAGATTTTCGCCCTTTGTGGGGGCGGAAGTGGGCGGGGCAAAGTTTTGAAATATTTTTGTAGCAGTGACATATCACAGAAGTCTGTATCCAAAACATCGTTGCTCTAGCTCTTATAGTCTTTGAGCACTAGGCGCTGAAGGGGACGGACAGACGGACAGACAGACATGGCTCAATCGACTCGGCTATTGATGCTGATCAAGAATATATATACTTTATGCGGTCGGAAACGATTCCTTCTGGACGTTACACACATCCACTTTTACCACAAATCTAATATACCCCAATACTCATTTTGAGTATCGGGTATAAAAATTAGAGACAATGCCTTACGCATTTTTGTCACTGGCCTAAACGGCGGTATTTCTGAAATCATATTCTCATTGAATCCCCCAGATTTACCGAATGCCTTGGCAAAGGTACTGGAATTGCAATCAAATAACATTGCCTACCAATTCAGTGGCCCCAGAAATTCAGGGAATAATAATTATAATACATTAAGATTCAACCAACGACAACCAAGGACTATTCAGAGGAATAACATTTCATGGGGACAACCCTATTTCTTGGGTAATAGACAACAAAATCAGGCCCCAGAACCAATGGATGTAGACGAATCATTACAAATCCAGAACCGACAGAACAGCTTTCAATACAGGGGAAATAATAATAATAATAGATATTATCGGGAGAATACTAATAGTTATTATAGGAGAAATAATAACAATTATAACCAAGCTCAGCATTTTAGGGCAAACGTGGTACGGAATAATCAATCTAACGCAAATCAAGCGCAGAAACGAAAACCAAATGAAACGTCGGAACTACCGGCTAATAAAGCAATGCGGATAAATAACATTGAGGAGTACCATTTTTTAGATCAGCCCCCGAAGTAGGACTGCCCTACTTAAAAAGAGTAGATAAAACGAGGGGGAACGTTGTGAGTTGCTGCGGACACCGCAACTCTACAGTTATACCCGATACTAAGTCAGTATGGCTCTCCTCCGGCAGACGCCGCTAATATTAAACGACACGACAAAGAGTGCGTGCGAGAGAGACAGAAAATCAGTCTGTGCGTGACGTCGGGCGCTGCGTAGCCAATGCAAATTGATTTGTTCCTTCTGGCTACAAAAATTATCTGATCTGATCCAGATTCAGCAATCTGATAGATATGGTCGTTATCTATGATTCTGCGTTTTTAGTTTTCTCAAATCTGCAATATTGTGGATGCAACAGATTTTCGTCCTTTGTGTGGGCGGAAGGGGCTGGGGCGAAATTTTGAGATATACGTTTTATAGTGAGATCTAAGAGAAGTGCGGATTCCAAATTTGGTTACTCTAGCGTTAATAGTCTCTGAGATTTGTGGTTGCCTCAGATTTTCGTCCTTTGCGGGGCGGAAGGGGGTGTGGCGAAATTTTGAAACAAACTCGTCTCGGTCTGATATATTAGGAGTGTGGATACCAAATTTGGTTGCTCTAGCTTTTATAGTCTCTGAGATCTAGGCGCTAATGTTTTACTCTAAGGAAAGCCGCCTATGCTACGTGTGTGTTAGAGAGAGACAGGGCGAGAAAAAATGAAATTGTTTTCTTGATGCTGGCTATAATAATAATACGATCCAATTCAGCTTCTGCAGTCTAAAAGATATGGTCATTCTCTACGATTCTGCGTTTTTGGTTTTATCGTATCTTGAAAATTGTGGATGCCACAGATTTTCGCCCTTTGTGGAGGCGGAAGTGGGCGGGGCAAAGTTTTGAAATATTTCTGTAGCAGTGACATATCACAGAAGTCTGGATCCAAAACAGCGTTGCTCTAGCTCTTATAGTCTTTGAGCATTAGGCGCTGAAGGGGACGGACAGACGGACAGACGGACGGACGGACAGACGTACAGACAGACATGGCTCAATCGACTCGGCTATTGATGCTGATCAAGAATATATATACTTTATAGGGTCGGAAACGATTCCTTCTGGACGTTACACACATCCACTTTTACCACAAATCTAATATACCCCAATACTCATTTTGAGTATCGGGTATACAAATAAACAAAGAGTTACAAGTTTTGATAGATACGGGGAGCAACTTCCTGTTATAAAAAAAAGGGAATTTACGAAAATAAAAAAGAATTATCAATTTATAAGAAAGTTGCTACAGTAAATGGGTTTTCAATAATTAAATATTTCCATAATATAACTATTTTTAACACAAAACAAGTGTTTTATGAAATATATGGAATGGAGGCAGATTTACTAATAGGATTTAACCTTTTAAAGAAAATCGGAGCTGTTATTTATACAGGAAAGGGGACTTTAAGTTATAAAGACAATGAAGAGAAACTAATATATGATGAGGTTCTTTCTTTAAACAAATTAACCTTTATAGAAGGAAAAACCATCCTTCCATTGAAGGAATATATAATAAAAAAATATTTTGAAGAAGAAAATAGTCAATAGTTTGTGATTCAAATATCCTGAACCCGCCGTCGTTGAATCATCCGACATCCAAAGTTTTAATAGTTTGGGATTAAAATATCCTGAGCACGCCGTCGTTGAATTATCCGACACTAAAAGTTTGAATAGTTTGGGATTAAAGAATCCTGAACACGCCGTCGTTGAATTATCCGACAATGAACAATTTAAACGTTTGGGATGCAAAAATCCTGAACGCGCCGTCGTAGAAATATCCGACATACAAAGTTATGCAAATTCTGAATTGAAAAAATGAAATTGTATAACACAATAACCTACAAAGAGGACAATTTAGAAAATCTCAGAGAGAAAATGGTATCTATCATCGAAGAAGACCATGCCAATATAGATTTACAGTTACCGTGCAGAACGGATATAAAAGGAGAGATTAACACTGAACATGATAGACCGGTATATGGCAAACAGTATCCATACGCTTATTCGGTTAACGATTTCGGTAATAACGAAATAAGTAAAATGTTAGATAAAGGTATAATCAGACCTAGTAAAAGCCCATATAATTCACCGGTAATAGTAGTACCAAAGAAGGGAGTAAATGAGGACGGAACTTCTAAACATAGATTAGTAATAGACTTTAAGAAACTTAATGAAAACACCATACCGGATAGATACCCTATGCAAGATCCTTCAGTAATCCTTGCCAATTTAGGTAAGGCAAAGTATTTCTCGGCCATTGATTTAGAATCAAGTTTCTATCAGATTTTAATGAGGGAATCAGATATTGAAAAAACATCTTTTTCCATAAATAACGGCAAATATGAATTTCTAAGAATGCCTATGGGATTGACGAACGCTCCCAGAATTTTCCAAAGGGCAATGGACGATATACTTAGAGAACAAGTTGGGAAAACTTGTCACGTCTATATAGACGATATAATAATATTTTCAAAAACTATAGAACAACATTATAAAGATCTTATTCATATAATACAGATTTTGCAAAACGCTAATATGAAAATTTCCCTAGAGAAGTCTAAATTCTTTCAATTGGAAACCAAATTTCTGGGATACATTGTTTCCCAAAAAACAAAAAATAAATACAAAAAAAAAGCTAATCAAGACAATTCAAAAATACAAAAAAAAAAAAACCAAAATCTTTAAACAAAACCAATCAAAACGAAACACAAAGAAAGTGAAACTACCAGCTAAACCAAAGAAGGAAGACCCCCAGAAGACCCAGTTAAACAACAAAGAAATTTACGAAGGAAGACCCGTTCGAAGCTCTGTCAGCCAAACCAAGAAGGAAGACCCGTTCGAAGATCTGTCAGCCAAACCAAGAAGGAAGGCCCTAAGAAGGACGACCCCTACCCCATACCGCGTGGCAATTTCCAATGTGCTAAATGTGCCTCTCATCCGTTCCAAGTTTTCCGTCTCCAGAGATGGACCCACGTCCACGTGCCAACATAAGCGCTTCTCTCGACGACCAGCTGGCGCAGCATTACCAGCACGGTCTGAGCAGAAGCTGTAACAGTGCAACCGAGCTGTTAGCTGTTAGCCCAGGCTAACAGCCTGTTATCGCTGCTGGGTGCCGCGCTCAGTTAACAGCCAGTTACATAGCCCTCTGCCTCGTTCCCGAGCTCTGGGTTCGGAGCGCTCCTATGATCCGCACGTCGTTCATGGTAGTCTTAGCATGTAAGCTACAAGGAGTTACGTATCCCACCCCGCTACAAGCTGCCGTCGTGCACATACGCGCACCTACCATCTACACATATACATAAATACATGGAACATATTTATTGGAACCACTCTGACTTCTTCTTTTGGATATTTTCCCACTCGTCGCTGGAAACCCGCTCCGGAGATCTGCCCTCATTCAAACACCCACCATAGCAGTTAGCTTTTTGTCTTGTAACGAACCTAAAAGGGTTCCCCCTACATATTATAAGCATAAAACGATCAGACCAAGCAACCGGCCAGGCGCAGACACCCTCTCTAAGATAGGCCAACCCCGACGTCTCCTCAAAGTTCCATCTACTTCTACAAATTTCTTGTGCATTGACCCCTGGACGTGAATGAGGTTACCTCAGCCTGAAATAGGTCCATCACAAGTGGCGCCCGAGCAGGGACCTGAGGGAACGTCGACGAGGGTTTGTGGAATAAAACTCCACGGCCGCTAGAGAAACAGGAAAAACAACGCGAAGGAAACCCCAACTTCGCGCAATTTCCAGCGGTGCGGGTTGCGCAACGAGCTAACGAAAGCGTGGCTCAGCGATAGAGAAACGCGAACGGTGCCATCACTCCGAGAAGAAATTCGAAAAGCCCGCGGCGAAGCTCGACCCAGCCAAACGAAATAGCAAACGCAAGCAATAAACGGAACAATGGAATCCCACACAGAGGAACAGCCCGGTGAGTATTACCCTGGACTCGCCAACACGAGGGTGAGTACCGGAAGGGTGAGCTAGAATCCTTCGCCGAGGAATTCAAATTCAGCCGCGAGGGTAACGTGGAAGATTTACGGAGAAATTTCACCGAACTAGTCGCCGGGCCCATCGATCACGACGCCTGGGTCAGACTGAGGGAGCTCGAGCGACAGTACGCCAGATCACCAGGACGAGCCAGATCACCACAGCCCGGTACCTCGGCATAATCGGAGAAGCGAAAGACAGACCCCGAGCTCAGCCTACGACCCCGTGGAACCACGGGGGGCAAAACCAGCGTCCCGCCGACATCGATAACCGCCGCAGGGCTACCAAAGAAGGTCCTTCTCGAAGACGGAAACGGCCCCACAGACGGCCATTAGTACAGTCACGCCGCGCAGAAGGCGGAACGGATTCAAAGGCGAGACGAATCGGGCCCAGTTCCGAAAACCTCACTGGAAAGCCCCGGAATCCGCAAGGGGGCCACACGATGTCGGCGCTCCAGTCCGGGAAGCTGCAGATCGAATGATCACCACCCGTATCGCCAACCCACACGCGGTCTGCAGCCGTTGCGGAGAAGCTGGACATGCTGCCCGCGACTGCACCAACCCATCGATCCTCTTCTGTTGGGAATGCGGCAAGCGCGGAACACGCACTGTGGACTGTTGCCGTCACAACAACGACCTGCGAGAGGCGTGCGTCCAGATCCTCCTGGCCGACTGCTGCGCACGCGAGATAACTCAGATCTTGCTAGCGCGCGTCCGACTAGACGAGCGGGATGTTCAGATGCCGGTCTTAGTACTATCGAATACGCTCGAACAAGTCATTGTGGAGATGGATTTGCTATGCGCCACCGACACGATGATACAGTGCGGCACCACACGCCTCCTCCATCAAGGTCACCAACGCCCCAACATCTCAAACACGCCGATGATCACCGCCTGCCAAGTACACACCCCAGGACCCATGAACTCCAGACCCCCGCCTCCGACGAATCCCCCGAAACGAAATGAGACACAAGCACAAGAAACGAGGAACACAAAACCCACGGCAGCAATGACGCACACTAGCCCCACGCCTAGCCGATAAACCAAAAATCAACCAAAGCAACGAAGAAAGCGAGCCGGTCCTCCGAGGCAACCGACGCGGTTCCACCAACGAAGGGAAAGGAATGCAGGACGCCCCTCCAGAAGACAGACCACCGAGAGAGGCTCAGCTTACCATTCTTACGATAATCGAGCGTGAAGAATCTCAACCACAGTAACGACCTGCAGAAATTCCGCGATCGCGAGCCCGAAGAACCCACCGACCTACATGAGAATGCTGACGTCGACGAGGAAAGCAACGAGACATCAACCCGACGCCCCAACCACGGCACCGAGTAGTCAGTCACGACCATGCACCCCACGAATTAGCTGACGGAGCGAAGAGAACGCGGAAATCCCAACGCAGACCACAGAAGAAACATGACGCCGAGCCACAACTGGCGACACCGCCGATGAGGAGTTTCCCAAATAAAACGAGGGGGGGGGGGAACGTTGTGAGTTGCTGCGGACACCGCAACTGTACGGTTATACCCGATACTAAGTCAGTATGGCTCTCCTCCGGCAGACGCCGCTAATATTAAACGACACGACAAAGAGTGCGTGCGAGAGAGACAGAAAATCAGTCTGAGCGTGACGTCGGGCGCTGCGTAGCCAGTGGAAATTGATTTGTTCCTTTTGGCTACAAAAATGAACCGATCTGATCCAGATCCAGCAACCGGATAGATATGGTCATTCTCTATGATTCTGCGTTTTTTTAGTTTTCTCGAATCTGCAATATTGTGGGTGCAACAGATTTTCGTCCTTTGTGTGGGCGGAAGGGGGTGTGGCGAAATTTTGAAACAAACTCGTCTCGGTCCGATATATTAGGAGTGTGGATACCAAATTTGGTTGCTCTAGCTTTTATAGTCTCTGAGATCTAGGCGCTAATGTTTTACTCTAAGCAAAGCCGCCTATGCTACGTGTGTGTTAGAAAAAGACAGGGCGAGGTAAAATAAAATTGTTTACTTGATGCTGGCTATAATAATAATACGATCCAATTCAGATACTGCAGTCTAAAAGATATGGTCATTCGCTACGATTCTTCGTTTTTGGTTTTCTCGTATATTTAAAATTGTGGATGCCACAGATTTTCGCCCTTTGTGGGGGCGGAAGTGGGCGGGGCAAAGTTTTGAAATATTTTTGTAGCAGTGACATATCACAGAAGTCTGGATCCAAAACATCGTTGCTCTGGCTCTTATAGTCTTTGAGCATTAGGCGCTGAAGGGGACGGACAGACGGACAGACGGACGGACGGACAGACGTACAGACAGACATGGCTCAATCGACTCGGCTATTGATGCTGATCAAGAATATATATACTTTATGGGGTCGGAAACGATTCCTTCTGGACGTTACACACATCCACTTTTACCACAAATCTAATATACCCAATACTCATTTTGAGTATCGGGTATAAAAAAGGTTTTATTCTTTCACTTAAACTTGGCCGTCTGCCATCGGGTGCTACAGGGGGACAAACGGATGACGGGTCGGCTCGCACAACTGTGAACTCGGAACTGGGGCGCAGCCGCTCCGGTTAGTAATACCCGGTGCGGTCTGCGTCTCACACCCCCCCTAGGACACAGAGGGTTGCGAGCGAACCGTCACCCGCCGTAACTGTGCACACCGGTGGAAGTGCGACTATACTCTCCCCGTGAGGGCGGCTGGAAACAGGTCCTAGCACGGTCATGTCTCTGCTAGGATGCTGGCGAATGGTAGTCGGGCGGAGAGAAGAAAACTCTCAGTGAAATTACCCCAATCCAAGGTGACACTGTTATATGCCGAGGGATGCATGGCCGGGGGGGTGCCCGGTCGCTAATATGCGGACTCTGGATACCTGCCGACCTCCAGTTTAAATCAGGCTTCCCGGGGCAAGCGGGCTATGCCTCGGGTGACCATCCCCTTCCCGCCTACTCGTGGGAATAACTATGCCAAATAATAATAAAAATATAAAAACAAACAAAGCCGCAAAGGAGCTCGGTACTCCTCTTAAAGTACCGGAGGGACAAGCCAATCCCTCTGCACTGAGTCGGTCCACCGTCTTCAGGCAGCAGCCGCAGCGAGGGGGGGCCCGAAAAGCCAATCGGGTCCTTCCAAGTCGGGTGGCTCCAAGGGCGAAGCGGATACCGGGGTGGCTGCCAAGCAGAGCGTAATCGCGGCTGGTAAGCGCACCGGGACCGAAGAACCCTTGGGACCCCCGGCGGGCAGCGTCTCTGCACCACGGGGAGGAAAGCCGTCGTACCAGGACAGGAGACGAGCGGCCTTCATCCTGTCCAACGAAGACCCGAATTTCAAGGCGTCAGCCGAAGGAAAGGAGCAGAGGCTGTGGGCCTGCTCAATCCTTCCTCTGTTCCAGCCAGCCAAAGCCGGAAAGGGCGCAGACAAAGCCCCCAACAAGCGGCAACGTTCAGCGGAGGACCCCGCAAATCAGCCAGGTCAAGCCCAGCAAGCCAAGCGGGTGAAGACCCACCTCACGAACCGGTCGTTCGCTGAGGTGGCGAGGGGCAAGACCCTGATCGGTGTCCTGGACAGGGGCGCCGAGGACGGCCATGTCCCCCGCGATAAGTGGCACCTGGTGGAGAACGAGCTCCAGGACCGGTTCCTGCTGGAACTGGAGGAGAACGGCGGACCACCGCCAAAGTGTGAGGACGCAGGGTGGCATCAAGGCAAGGTGAAAGCCATCGCCTGCCAAGACGCTCGCTCTGCGGCCCTCTACATGAAGGCGGTGGCGGCCCTAAAAGAGGTCTATCCAGGGGCAAAACTGGAGGCCGTGAAGTGGGAAGATGTCCCTAGTCGCCCGAGAGCAAGAGCGTGGGTCTCGGCTAAGCCTGCAGAGCCTGAGAAGATCCTCAGGTTACTGCAGGTCTGCAACCCCCACCTTCCTACAGCCGATTGGAAGGTGGCAAAGGTGGAGGATATCCAAGGGCAGAGGCGCCAGATTATCCTCGTCCTAAATGAGGAATCAATAGATCTCCTCGCAAAGTCGGACGGTGTAGTGGATTATGGCTATAAGAAGGTCACCATATCCACGTACAAGTCCGATCGCAAGGGCAGGCAAGCGGAGGTCGAGCCAGACCCGGAGCTGCCGGAGATCCTGAAAGAGGGGGCCTCGTGCGAGGAAGATAACCCGGCGTCGGATGCGGCGTCCATGATGTCGGACGACATCCTGGACGACTACGCGTTCGACGAGAGCGACCTAGCCAGAGGTCTCAGCCATATCGTTGTCGGGGAGGAGCCGGAGTCCCCTGACAGCGATCCAGAAGTAACAATGGTGCAGGCGAGCCTCAGGAATGTCGTTGATGCTCCTGTAGATAAACCTCCACCATTGTAAGGCAGCATGCGCTGCTCTACTGCTCCACCTGGCCAAGGGTGGAGCCGACATAGTCCTCATTCAGGAGCCCTGGATCCTCGGAAACAGGGTCTCCGGTCTGAGGACTTCTGACTACAAGCTATATGTAGCTGAAACCACAGGTAAAACTCGTACCTGCATTCTTGCAAAAAGAGAGTTGCACTTATTTTTGCTCCCAAATTTCAGCAATGAAGACCACACCGCAGTGAGCCTCGAAGGCCAGGAGCGCTCACTGAGGATCTGCTCCGCATACATGGGGCATGAACAACCAGACTCCCCTCCACACGCGCCTCTCCGGGCTCTAATCGCAGACTGCTCGGCCAAGGACATCGGCCTAATTGTGGGGTGTGATGCCAATGCACATCACTGTCAGTGGGGAAGCACTGACACAAACGAAAGGGGTGAGTACCTTTTCAGTTACTTACTGACCACACAGATGGTCTTATTAAACCGGGGTAGTGATCCCACCTTTATCATTAAAAACCGCAAGGAGGTCCTGGACCTCACGCTTGCCTCTCATGAGATACAGCGTAACATTGTATCCTGGAGGGTCCTGGAAGAGCACTCCTTCTCGGACCACAGGTACGTGGAAACTGTCTTCTCCTTCTCAGTGCCGAAGCCAGTCCGATTCCGGAACATCAGGCGGACAAACTGGACTCGGTATTCTGACTACCTCTGTCGTGTTCTCCCTGAGCCCCCATCTGAGGAGGAGTTCTCCGCGGAGGCCACGACTCGTCTTCTTAAGATCTTTACCGACGCCTGCAATAAGGCGCTCGACAAAGCATGCCCCTCTGGCAAGAACAGAGGCCGGAAGAAACCTGAATGGTGGAATCCGAAACTGGGTGAACTCCGGAAAGCCTCCCGGAGACTCTTCAATAAAGCTAAGGCTGAAAACGTTGAGCAAAACTGGGCCGAGTACAAAGCCAGTCTGTCAACCTACAACAAAGAACTTAGAAAAGCCAAACGCGCCTCCTGGCGTAAGTTCTGCAGCGAAATCGAGAGTAACTCAGAAGCCTCACGCTTGCGCAGAGTTCTCTCGAAGACAACACCCACCCTGGGCTACTTGAAGAACACCGACCAGTCGTGGACTACGTCCAGCGAGGAGTCGCTAAATCTTCTCCTAAATACCCACTTCCCTGGCTGCGATGAAAACAGACCCAACTACCTCGCGCCTCCTTCCGTCGCCTCAAATGCCATCCTGAGACTGCTAAGCCAGGAGAACATTTCCTGGGCGATCAGAAGTTTTAAACCCTACAAGTCCGCGGGGCCAGACGGCATTTTCCCTGCCCAACTGATTCACGCGGGACACAAAGCCATTAACTGGCTCAAAATAATTTACGAGGGAATCTTCTCCCACGGGTGCATTCCTGACACCTGGCTTCAGGCAAGCCCTCGCACACTGCCCCAAAAGATTTCAGACCCATAAGTCTATCGTCTTTTCTTCTAAGGGCGATGGAGCGGCTCCTGGGGCTGCATCTAACGGCGTGCATTCCGTCCAGTCTGATCTCAGACTCCCAGCATGCCTATCGGAAGGGAAGATCCACCGAAACGGCCCTACACTCGATCACATCGATCATCGAAGCGTCCCTTAATTTTAAGGAGTACACCCTAGTAGCCTTCCTCGACATAGAAGGCGCCTTTAACAACATCCTTCCGACCGCCATCACGGGCGCACTGACGGATCTGGGCGTTGACTCCAGGACGGTGAGCTTGATCGATCAGATGCTACAATGCAGGACGGTTGAGGCATCACTGGGGACGTCAACGTGTGCCAGATTTGTCAGCAGAGGCACACCGCAGGGCGGAGTCCTCTCGCCCCTCCTATGGAACGTGGCAGTGAATACCCTGCTGCGGGAGATAGAGGGGGGTGGCTGCCGCGTGGTGGCGTACGCGGACGACGTTGCCATAGCATTCTCCGGAAAATTTCCGCAGACGTTGTGTGAGTGCATGACAAGTACTCTCACGAAAATGTCGATATGGGCAGACAAATGCGGGTTAGGCGTCAACCCGTCTAAAACGGAACTGGTGCTTTTCACTAGGAAGTACAAAGTTCCGGCACTGATTCCCCCAAGACTATGTGGGGAAACGCTAGTCTTCAGCAACAACGCCAAGTATCTTGGGCTAATCCTCGATAGAAAGCTCGATTGGAAATTGAGCATAGAGGATAGAGTAAAGAAGGCCACAGTGGCCCTCTATACTTGCAGGAAAGCCATCGGACTAAAATGGGGAATGACCCCATATATAGTTCGGTGGCTCTACACCGCCATCATACGACCAATCATGCTCTATGGAGTGGTGGTATGGTGGCCAGCCCTGGACAAAAGGACAGGCCTCAATAAACTCAGCAGAGTTCAACTTATGGCAGAGCTATGCATAACTGGCGGGCTACGCACTACTCCAGGGGAAGCCCTGGATACTGTGCTGGACCTCCTCCCGGTTGATCTCATGGGAAAGAAGGTGGCAACACTTTCCGCCCTCCGAATGAGAGAAGCCAGACTGTGGAAAGCATCCGCGGTTGGGCACTCGGGAATCCTGATGAGACTCCCGCAATTACCAGAGAGGACAGATTACTGTATCCCCAGTGATCACCTCTCGACGCCCTTCCAGGTATCAATCCCATCTAGGGAGGACTGGGAGATGGGCGAACCAGGGCCTGCTAATGCGGTCCACTTCTACACTGATGGCTCAAAGCTAGACGGCCGCGTAGGAGGCGGAGTCTACTGCAGCGAGCTGAACATCAGTCATTGCTTCAGGCTCCCGGATCACTGTAGTGTGTTCCAAGCGGAGGTTGAAGCCATCAAGGAGGCCATTTCGATCGTCTCCAAACTACTCCTAGATACGCACACTAACGTCTTCTCGGACAGCCAAGCAGCTATCAAAGCTCTAGGCTCAATATCGTCGAACTCAGCGACTGTAAATGACTGCCGCACGTCTCTGCACGAGATCGCAGAGCAGTTAGATCTCTTCCGACGAGCTAGCCAGGCAGGGTACTACGATTCCTCTCCTATCGGAGAGGGAGTAAGTAGCGATGCCCTTGGCTACGTGCAGGCTCCTAACGCACGAATTGTTCGAGCAAAATGCCAATAGGAGATGGCAGCAAACCGTTTCCTGTAAAGTCTCAAGATTGATATGGCCATATCGATCGAAGAAGCGCTCAGCAGAGCTGTATAAACTCAGCAGAGCACAGTGCTCTGCAGTTACTAGAGCCATTACGGGACACTGGCAGATCGGCACTCACGCCTCTAGACTGTCAATCCCTCATAACGACTTCTGCAGGAGTTGTCGCGACGAGGAGAAGGAGGAATCGGTCCCCCACTTCTTCTGCCACTGCCCAGCCCTTGGAAATCGTCGTCTTCGTATTCTCGGGGCCGCTTTCCTCACGGACATTTCGGACCTATCCGTAATCAAACCAGGGACCTTGTCCAAATACATCCAAGCCACCGGATGGGACTGCCCTTAACCTGCAGTAGTATGCTCTCACGGTTCGGGCAACGCGAAGGGGCACATGCCCATGCGGCAACACAACGGACCTGTTTATAGGTCCAAGTGAGCTTGGGGGCGGGAGGCTCTTATCCCCCCCCCCCCCCCCCCCCCCCCCTCCCGGCTACCGCTTTAACCTAACCTAACCTTCACTTAAACTTAGCGTACATTGGTTAGTTATTTCCCCGACGATGACTGAGGTCCGCTGCCTTGAATGGAATTAACTTTGGTTGAATTCTCCGACGGTGTCGCGATTGACGTTTGTCTTGAACAGAACTGACTTGCCTTCTTAGTTGTAGACTATTTATATTATGATGCTCGGTTTGGGATTCGGATTTGGCTTCGGAGATGGAGTACGTGACTCGATCGATATGTGGGAAAGGCGGCTTTTGATGAAAGGCTTCCGCTGCGTATGATCGGTGTTGCACTTGGGGGTGGCTGAGAATAGGGCCTCTGATTGGTCAGCTACGATGGCGCGGTTCTTGAGAATCGATTAGTAATTGATCTCTGAAGAGTGGCGTGATTCTAGTGCGGCTGGATTCTAGTGCGGCATCTATTGTTTTATGTTCAACTTCTAGCTTAGGGTGTTTGTTTACATTGCCTGCAATCGGCTACGCGTGGTCCATTTCGAGCGTGAGATTGTTTATGGGGTTTCGAAGCTGAGGGTGTCGGATTGTTTATAGTATTGTGGGTACAGGGTAATAGACATAGACAAGGGTATGCGGAGCATGGACTATAGATATGTCACTCCCCCATTGTTAGATTTAAGCCTGTCCTCAGGCGATTATCCTTGGATATAGTTCAGGTGCGTCTAAAACTGTGCCTGCTGGGAATTCCTCGTCTTCGTCTAAGGATGTTTCTGTGTGCGGGTCGGTTTTAGGCTTATTGCTTTTACTTAGATTAAACAATTTGTAGCTTAATCCTATTATGATTATGACAAATAGTAGTATTAAGCTTACATCTAATACATTATTTAATCGCGTATTTTCTATTACGATTTCTTTGGTTTGCAAATAAGACAGTGGTTTAATTTTTGTTACGTTATTGTTGATGTATATGATTTATGCAAATTCTGTTATTGAGTTGGATATTAAGAATTCGTTTAATTGTACACTGCAATTATGTATTTTTATACCCGATACTCAAAATGAGTATTGGGGTATATTAGATTTGTGGTAAAAGTGGATGTGTGTAACGTCCAGAAGGAATCGTTTCCGACCCCATAAAGTGTATATATTCTTGGTCAGCATCAATAGCCGAGTCGATTGACTCAAAGTGCTCAAAGACTAAAAGAGCTAGAGCAACGATGTTTTGGATCCACTTCCGCACTTCTGTTAGATCTCACTATAAAACGTATATTTTAAAATTTCGCACCACCCCCTTCCGCCCACACAAAGGACGAAAATCTTTTGCATTCCCAATATTGCAGATTCGAGTAAACTAAAAACGCAGAATCATAGAAAATGACCAAATCTATCCGGTTGCTGAATCTGGATCAGATCGGATCATTTTGGTAGCCAAAGAGAACAAATCAATTTCCACTGGCTACGCAGCGCCCGACGTCACGCTCAGACTGATTTTCTGTCTCTCTCGCACGCACTCTTCGTCGTGTCGCTTAATATTAGCGCCGTCTGCCGGAGGAGAGCCATACTGACTTAGTATCGGGTATAACTGTAGAGTTGCGGTGTCCGCAGCAACTCACAACGTTCCCCCTCGTTATTAATGCGTTACCTTCTACTTTTATTTCTTGGTTTAAGCAATCTTGGTTTAATATGGTTTTTGGTAATTTCCAAGTTAACAATATATTGGGTTCTATCAAAGACTATACAATACCGATCAAGTCCCTCCAGCCTGGGTTCGAAAATACTGCTATCGATTTAGTTCGAAAAATTTGCTGCGAACTAAAGATAAGAAATGACGTCGAAGTAGTGCTGATGATGGATGAGATGGCAATAAGAAGAGAGCTTCGCTATAATGAAAAGCTTGATATTATTGACGGATTTGAGCACAACGGATTTGAAAGAACGTCACGAATTGCCAAGCAAGTGTGTGTGTTTATGTTCAAATCTATTTTTTCAAAAACTAGTTCGCTATTAAACTACTTTGCTTCGGAAAATGGATTGACCTCTGATCATCTTTGCGAAATCGTTAAAAGAAACATTAGCATCCTTCACAGCCTTGGCGTTTCTGTTAAAGTTTTGGTTTGTGATCAAGGTTCCACAAATAGAAAATGTTTCAATAATTTAGGCGCAACCATAGAAAACCCGTTTTTTGAATATGAAAATCAAAAATTTTTTTGTATGTACGATTTTCCTCATCTCATTAAATCCTTAAGAAATGGGCTGCTCACTTGTGATCTCTCTTCTCCTGATGGCATTGTTAGTTTTAAAGTTGTTCAAGAGCTGTGGGAGATGGAGGAGCACGCAGGAACTAAAATGTGCCCTAAATTATGTCGGCATCATATATACCCAAATTCGTTCGAAAAAATGCGTGTTAAGTTTGCTACGCAAATTTTCAGCAGAACTGTTCAAGCTGCTATTAAAACCGTTTGCGAAACTGTTGGATTTAAAAACAGCACATATCAAGTTTCCTTATCCACAGCCGAATTTATAAATAAAATAGACCAGATATTTGACTGCATGAATAGTGGTTCATTATATGCGGATAATGTGTACAGATCTGCGATACAGCTTAACAATGTACCCCACAAATTCATTCAATTTTTTTTAAGCTATATTAAAGACGTAAATTTTGTGGATTCGAAGAAACGTGTTTATTTTCTTGACGGCATACAGATTACATTAAAATCCCTTATTTTACTTGCTGATGAACTTTTAACGAATTCAGATAAGATTTTTATTATGACAAAATCGCTCAACCAGGACAAACTGGAAAACACATTTGCAGTCGTGAGGCAAAAGGGTGGCAATAATACCAATCCCTTTGTAGCGGAAATTAATAATATTTTCGCAAGAATTTTAAATATAAAAATAGTTAGTTCGTCCGACTTTGGGAATTGTGAAGCTGATTTTGAAGAAGGAGCCGCTGTCCAAGCGTGCATTGAGGGTGTTTTTAACGAGTCAAATAATTTGAAAGTTGAGCATCCTAATGATCATGATGAGTTGCTTTCAAAGCTCGATTTTGATGGTAGTGGTTTTGAAAATTATTTCGAGAAGGACTCCTTTAAAACCTCAAAAGAAATAAACATCGAAGTAGCGTCTATGAGATATTTTGTGGGCTATGCGGCTTTTAAGACCATTCCAAGGCTTAACTGCGAAACTTGCTCCAATTGTATGAGAAAGGAGGATGAAGTTATTACTGTGCCTAGTGAACTGTTCATTTTTTACAAAAATTATCAGAAATTGACAGATTTTGGTAGCCTAATTGCTCCTTCCGATTGCCTCATGGAAGTAAGCAAGAAGCACATTTTAATTTTTTGTAAGTTTTTTGAAATTGGTCCTCAAAAAGTTGGCATTAAAAATCTAATTTTAAAAGCATGTCAAGATGAGACTCCTCTTTGGTTTACAGGCGAATGTCGTGAGCATAAAATGGCTCTATTAGATTTTTATACCCGATACTCAAAATGAGTATTGGGGTATATTAGATTTGTGGTAAAAGTGGATGTGTGTAACGTCCAGAAGGAATCGTTTCCGACCCTATAAAGTATATATATTCTTGATCAGCATCAATAGCCGAGTCGATTGAGCCCTGTCTGTCTGTCCGTCCGTCCGTCTGTCCGTCTGTCCGTCTGTCCGTCCCCTTCAGCGCCTAATGCTCAAAGACTATAAGAGCTAGAGCAACGGTGTTTTGGATCCAGACTTCTGTGATATGTCACTGCTCCAAAAATATTTCAAAACTTTGCCCCGCCCACTTCCGCCCCCACAAAGGGCGAAAATCTGTGGCATCCACAATTTCGACGATACGAGAAAACTAAAAACGCAGAATCGTAGAAGATGACTATATCTTCTAGAGTGCCAAATCTGAACCAGATCGTATAATTATTACAGCCAGAATCACGAAAACAATTTCACTCTTTCTCGCTCTGTCTCACTCTAACACACAGGTTTCATGGTCGGTTTTGCCAATTGCAAAATATGAGTTCAAGGATCTCAGAACCTATAAAAGCCAGAGCAACCAAATTTGGTATCCACACTCCTGTGATATCGGACCTTGACCGTTTCCTGTCCAAATTTCGCCACACCCCCTTCCGCCCCCGCAAAGGACGAAAATCTGAGGCAACCACAAATCTCAGAGACTATTAAGGCTAGAGTAACCAAATTTGGTGCACACACTCCTTTAAGATGTCACTATAAAACGTATATCTCAGAATTTCGCCCCACCCCCATCCGTCCCCACAAAGGACGAAAATCTGTTGCATCCACAATATTGCAGATTTGAGAAAACTAAAAACGCAGAATCATAGATAATGACCATATCTATTAGATTGCTGAATCTGGATCAGATCAGATCATTTTTATAGCCAAAAGGAACAAATCAATTTGCACTGGCTACGCAGCGCCCGACGTCACGCTCAGACTGATTTTCTGTCTCTCTCGCACGCACTCTTTGTCGTGTCGTTAAATATTAGCGGCGTCTGCCGGAGGAGAGCCATACTGACTTAGTATCGGGTATAACCGTAGAGTTGCGGTGTCCGCAGCAACTCACAACGTTCCCCCTCGTTTAATATTAGTTCTTCTTAGGAAACACTCTTTGTGGACTATACGAGGAGGAAAAAAAAATGCGTCAAAAAAGCTAAAAATTATGGCTCAATAAATAATACAACCAACGGCTTGTTGAACCAAAAAACCAAAACTGAACACCAAGATAAACAAAACGAGGGGGAACGTTGTGAGTTGCTGCGGACACCGCAACTCTACAGTTATACCCGATACTAAGTCAGTATGGCTCTCCTCCGGCAGACGCCGCTAATATTAAACGACACGACAAAGAATGCGTGCGAGAGAGACAGAAAATCAGTCTGAGCGTGACGTCGGGCGCTGCGTAGCCAATGCAAATTGATTTGTTCCTTTTGGCTACAAAAATTATCTGATATGATCCAGATTCAGCAATCTGATAGATATGGTCGTTATCTATGATTCTGAGTTTTTAGTTTTCTCAAATCTGCAATATTGTGGATGCAACAGATTTTCGTCCTTTGTGTGGGCGGAAGGGGGTGGGGCGAAATTCTGAGATATACGTTTTATAGTGACATCTTAAAGGAGTGTGTGTACCAAATTTGGTTACTCTAGCTTTAATAGTCTCTGAGATTTGTGAATATCCCCAGATTTGCATCCTTTGCGGGGGCGGAAGGGGGTCTGGCGAAATTTTGAAACAAACTCGTCTCGGTCCGATATATTAGGAGTGTGGATACCAAATTTGGTTGCTCTAGCTTTTATAGTCTCTGAGATCTAGACGCTAATGTTTTACTCTAAGCAAAGCCGCCTATGCTACGTGTGTGTTAGAGAGAGACAGGGCGAGAAAAAATTAAATTGTTTTCTTGATGCTGGCTATAATAATAATACGATCCAATTCAGATTCTGCATTCTAAAAGATATGGTCATTCTCTACGATTCTGCGTTTTTTGTTTTCTCGTATCTTTAAAATTGTGTATGCCACAGATATTCGCCCTTTGTGGGGGCGGAAGTGGGCGGGGCAAAGTTTTGAAATATTTTTGGAGCAGTGACATATCACAGAAGTCTGGATCCAAAACATCGTTGCTCTAGCTCTTATAGTCTTTGAGCATTAGGCGCTGAAGGGGACGGACAGACGGACGGACGGACAGACAGACATGGCTCAATCGACTCGGCTATTGATGCTGATCAAGAATATATATACTTTATGGGGTCGGAAACGATTCCTTCTGGACGTTACACACATCCACTTTTACCACAAATCTAATATACCCCAATACTCATTTTGAGTATCGGGTATAAAAATCGGACCATCCAAATTGAAGTCGAGCATCAATGTGATGAGTCATTCCAGATGGCTTCCCGTCGTCAACGATTCATATTTTGTTTTTGTATTCTTTCTCTCGAGACACACCGACTCGACGCTGACCGAGGCATTGACGAAGCCGAGTAGCGAAGGTCGCGTAAAAGAGAATTGAAGTAATAGCCCCGCGCGCCCGTACCATGAAGCGTCAAACGAAAATTGAAAAAGAATTTGTTCCTCATGCAACATCTTGGTATTGTATAGTCTTTGGTTCTATGAAACTTATTTGAAAGTTTTGGTGTGCTTGGGTGTATGGACATTTTGTTTCGACTTGTTTGACTATTCCTGAAATACATTCGTCATTTTTTCATTTATTTTTCGTTTTGATTCTTTTTCATATACCTCGTTTTCTAGAACGTAATAATTGTTTTGCGTTAGGTAAGTGAGGATGTTATTATCTTCATCTGGATATGGGACAATTTTAAGTATAGAAATATTTCTGATCTGTTGTGGGATGTTGGAAATTATTAGCATTTCGTTAGTGTCTGATTTCAACCAGGTAGATGTTTTGATATTTAATAATTTCTCTGAATCGATGTGTTTCAGGTACTCCTGCCTCAATAATTTTGGATTAAAGATACCTAATTTTGTTAGCTGGATGCCTAATTCAATATCCTCTATGTACTCAGTAAAATGTTGAAGGTTAAATATTAATATTTATAGTTGCTTATTTCTGTCATTATCCTTGTTTAATTTATTGACAACTTCTATGCCGGAATTTACTGCTTGAATTACTAAGTTTAATTCGTTAACTTGAACACTGTGGCTAGCCAGATTGTCTATTTGGTCTATTTTCCCTTCTAATTCGACCTTATCATCTTGATCTAACGTTCCAAATAGATATTTATATATTGTGCCTATTGCATTTATAAGGCCTCTTTTGTTTCTTTTGGCTATTTTTATGCCGTTGAATTCACGTTGCAATTTCTCGACTAAATATTGAACTTGTATTTCGTTATTAAATTGGGTTGCCTGTTCTAGTAAACTCTGATATGTTTCATCTGTTCTTGTTATATTAATTATTAGATAATGGTATTCATAATTAATGGGTATGTTAATGGTATTTGTTTTGAATATGAGATATCCATTCCTTGAGTTGATGGGATCTATCTCTATATTCTGTCCGGTAGACTGTAGGACGGTGAACATTAGTAAGATTTTAATCTTAATCATGTTGTAGCTCCGGATTCCAAGTACTCTCTTCGGGTACTCTGCAATTATCGTATTTACTTTTATTAGATTTTTTCTTTCTTTTGAATTTCGTTTTATAGTGGGTGATTTTCCTCCCTCTCCCTATTTTTCTCTTCAAAGTGCTTTTCGTCTACCTGCCTAATTTCCCCTGTTCTTTTGAACGGGTTGGTTGTTATACCCGATACTCAAAATGAGTATTGGGGTATATTAGATTTGTGGTAAAAGTGGATGTGTGTAACGTCCAGAAGGAATCGTTTCCGACCCCATAAAGTATATATATTCTTGATCAGCATCAATAGCCGAGTCGATTGAGCCATGTCTGTCTGTCCGTGTGTCCGTCCCCTTCAGCGCCTAATGCTCAACGACTATAAGAGCTAGAGCAACGATGTTTTGGATCCAGACTTCTGTGATATGTCACTACTACAAAAATATTTCAAAACTTTGCCCCGCCCACTTCCGCCCCCTCAAAAGGCGAAAATCTGTGGCATCCACAATTTTAAAGATACGAGAAAACCAAAAACGCAGAATCGTAGAGAATGAGCATATCTTTTAGAATGCGGAATCTGCATTATATCGTATTATTATTATAGCCAGCATCAAGAAAACAATTTAATTTTTTCGCCCTGTCTCTCTCTAACACACACGTAGCATAGGCGGCTTTGCTTAGAGTAAAACATTAGCGCCTAGATCTCAGAGACTATAAAAGCTAGAGCAACCAAATTTGGTATCCACACTCCTAATATATCGTACCGAGACGAGTTTGTTTCAAAATTTCGCCACACCCCCTTCCGCCCCCGCAAAGGATGCAAATCTGGGGATATTCACAAATCTCAGAGACTATTAAAGCTAGAGTAACCAAATTTGGTACACACACTCCTTTAAGATGTCACTATAAAACGTATATCTCAGTATTTCGCCCCACTCCCTTCCGCCCATACAAAGGACGAAAATCTGTTGCATCCACAATATTGCAGATTTGAGAAAACTAAAAACGCAGAATTATAGATAACGACCATATCTATCAGATTGCTGAATCTGGATCAGATCAGATCATTTTTATAGCCAAAGGAAACAAATCAATTTGCACTGGCTACGCAGCGCCCGACGTCACGCTCAGACTGATTTTCTGTCTCTCTCGCACGCACTCTTTGTCGTGTCGTTTTTTATTAGCGGCGTCTGCCGGAGGAGAGCCATACTGACTTTGTATCAGGTATAACTGTAGAGTTGCGGTGTCCGCAGCAACTCACAACGTTCCCCCTCGTTTTTTTTTTTTTTATTTTTGAATTGTCTTGATTAGCTTTTTTTTTTGTATTTATTTTTTGTTTTTTGGGAAACAATGTATCCCAGAAATTTGGTTTCCAATTGAAAGAACTTAGACTTCTCTAGGGAAATTTTCATATTAGCGTTTTGCAAAATCTGTATTATATGAATAAGATCTTTATAATGTTGTTCTATAGTTTTTGAAAATATTATTATATCGTCTATATAGACGTGACAAGTTTTCCCAACTTGTTCTCTAAGTATATCGTCCATTGCCCTTTGGAAAATTCTGGGAGCGTTCGTCAATCCCATAGGCATTCTTAGAAATTCATATTTGCCGTTATTTATGGAAAAAGATGTTTTTTTCAATATCTGATTCCCTCATTAAAATCTGATAGAAACTTGATTCTAAATCAATGGCCGAGAAATACTTTGCATTACCTAAATTGGCAAGGATTACTGAAGGATCTTGCATAGGGTATCTATCCGGTATGGTGTTTTCATTAAGTTTCTTAAAGTCTATTACTAATCTATGTTTAGAAGTTCCGTCCTCATTTACTCCTTTCTTTGGTACTACTATTACCGGTGAATTATATGGGCTTTTACTAGGTCTGATTATACCTTCATCTAACATTTTACTTATTTCGTTATTAACGAAATCGTTAACCGAATAAGCGTATGGATACTGTTTGCCATATACCGGTCTATCATGTTCAGTGTTAATCTCTCCTTTTATATCCGTTCTGAACGGTAACTGTAAATCTATATTGGCATGGTCTTCTTCGATGATAGATACCATTTTCTCTCTGAGATTTTCTAAATTGTCCTCTTTTGTAGGTTATTGTGTTATACAATTTCATTTTTTTCAATTCAGAATTTGCATAACTTTGTATGTCGGATATTTCTACGACGGCGCGTTCAGGATTTTTGCATCCCAAACGTTTAAATTGTTCATTGTCGGATAATTCAACGACGGCGTGTTCAGGATTCTTTAATCCCAAACTATTCAAACTTTTAGTGTCGGATAATTCAACGACGGCGTGCTCAGGATATTTTAATCCCAAACTATTAAAACTTTGGATGTCGGATGATTCAACGACGGCGGGTTCAGGATATTTGAATCACAAACTATTGACTATTTTCTTCTTCAAAATATTTTTTTATTATATATTCCTTCAATGGAAGGATGGTTTTTCCTTCAATAAAGGTTAATTTGTTTAAAGAAAGAACCTCATCATATATTAGTTTCTCTTCATTGTCTTTATAACTTAAAGTCCCCTTTCCTGTATAAATAACATCTCCGATTTTCTTTAAAAGGTTAAATCCTATTAGTAAATCTGCCTCCATTCCATATATTTCATAAAACACTTGTTTTGTGTTAAAAATAGTTATATTATGGAAATATTTAATTATTGAAAACCCATTTACTGTAGCAACTTTCTTATAAATTGATAATTCTTTTTTATTTTCGTAAATTCCCTTTTTTATATAACAGGAAGTTGCTCCCCGTATCTATCAAAACTTGTAACTCTTTGTTTATTTTTGTATCTACTCTTTTTAAGTAGGGCAGTCCTACTTCGGGGGCTGATCTAAAAAATGGTACTCCTCAATGTTATTTATCCGCATTGCTTTATTAGCCGGTAGTTCCGACGTTTCATTTGGTTTTCGTTTCTGCGCTTGATTATTCGGTACCACGTTTGCCCTAAAATGCTGAGCTTGGTTATAATTGTTATTATTTCTCCTATAATAACCATTAGTATTCTCCCGATAATATCTATTATTATTATTATTTCCCCTGTATTGAAAGCTTTTCTGTCGGTTCTGGATTTGTAATGATTCGTCTACATCCCTTGGTTCTGGGGCCTGATTTTGTTGTCTATTACCCAAGAAATAGGGTTGTCCCCATGAAATGTTATTCCTCTGAAAATCCCTTTTTTGGTCGAATGGTGAACTATTAGTCCTTGGTTGTCGTTGGTTGAATCTTAATGTATTATAATTATTATTCCCTGAATTTCTGGGGCCACTGAATTGGTAGGCAAATTGGGCCCGTATGTTATTTGATTGCAATTCCAGTACCTTTGCCAAGGCATTCGGTAAATCTGGGGGATTCAATGAGAATATGATTTCTGCAATACCGCCGTTTAGGCCAGTGACAAAAATGCGTAAGGCATTGTCTCTAATTTTTATACCCGATACTCAAAATGAATATTGGGGTATATTAGATTTGTGGTAAAAGTGGATGTGTGTAACGTCCAGAAGGAATCGTTTCCGACCCCATAAAGTATATATATTCTTGATCAGCATCTATAGCCGAGTCGATTGAGCCATGTCTGTCTGTCCGTCCGTCCGTCTGTCCGTCTGTCCGTCCACTTCAGCGCCTAATGCTCAAAGACTATAAGAGCTAGAGCAACGATGTTTTGGATCCAGACTTCTGTGATATGTTACTGCTCCAAAAATATTTCAAAACTTTGCCCCGCCCACTTCCGCCCCCACAAAGGGCGAAAATATGTGGCATACACAATTTTAAAGATACGAGAAAACAAAAAACGCAGAATCGTAGAGAATGACCATATCTTTTAGAATGCAGAATCTGAATTGGATCGTATTATTATTATAGCCAGCATCAAGAAAACAATTTAATTTTTTCTCGCCCTGTCTCTCTCTAACACACACGTAGCATAGGCGGCTTTGCTTAGAGTAAAACATTAGCGTCTAGATCTCAGAGACTATAAAAGCTAGAGCAACCAAATTTGGTATCCACACTCCTGTGATATCGGACCGAGACGAGTTTGTTTCAAAATTTCGCCACACCCCCTTCCGCCCCCGCAAAGGATGCAAATCTGGGGATATTCACAAATCTCAGAGACTATTAAAGCTAGAGTAACCAAATTTGGTACACACACTCCTTTAAGATGTCACTATAAAACGTATATCTCAGAATTTCGCCCCACCCCCTTCCGCCCACACAAAGGACGAAAATCTGTTGCATCCACAATATTGCAGATTTGAGAAAACTAAAAACTCAGAATCATAGATAAGGACCATATCTATCAGATTGCTGAATCTGGATCATATCAGATAATTTTTGTAGCCAAAAGGAACAAATCAATTTGCATTGGCTACGCAGCGCCCGACGTCACGCTCATACTGATTTTCTGTCTCTCTCGCACGCACTCTTTGTCGTGTCGTTTTTTATTAGCGGCGTCTGCCGGAGGAGAGCCATACTGACTTAGTATCGGGTATAACTGTAGAGTTGCGGTGTCCGCAGCAACTCACAACGTTCCCCCTCCTTTTTGTTTTAACTAGGGGTGCATTCTTGTAGCGTGTGTCTACTTCAAAGTCGATTCGATCGTTATTCAAATGATGGATCTTCCTAACTTTATTCAGTTGGGTGTTATAATTTGGTAGTCCGGCGTACAGGAAGATATCAGCTGGGGATCTTTTTGTAGTATTATTGAATAAATCAAATGAATCTGTTGATGTAGATTCACTTGATTTTTGTGTGATTGTCAATATGACAATCGTATGCTGAAAATGTAAATTTGTATGCTACCGGTTCATGTACCAGTAACAAATGGTCGCCGCAATCGGTACTTGAACAAATTGGGCTTCGGAGATGTGAATACGTCAGAGTTTTCTTTCGTACTGATTTTATTTGGTAAAATGCGAGGTTTATATACAAGTTCTATGAGTATAATTGTTTACTTAGGATCTTAGGTATGTTTAATTAGTTCTGAGAGATGGTGAGAGATTTGACCACATGCAGGTCATCCAGAATGTGTTTAATGATAGTGTTGTAAATATCTTAACAGTGTATGTACACAAATGCATGCAGCTGTCCGTTGTGTATTTATTTAGGTCAGTAGTGCATGTCACATATTTATATTTAGAGCATATTATCGTTTATTTATTTAGGTGGCTGGGAAATCTTAACCTTTTATGGCTAGCTATTTGTCTAGGTCTAATCATACGATTTTGTATTTTAATTGAAATCGTACATCCTCCCGGCCGTTGAACATAGTATGCTCAACCATCATCAATATTGATTGTGAATGGATGCCTTGGTGCGTTTTCTTCACTAGCTGATGAGCTAAGTGTATGTCTCTGCTGAGAAGGGAGTCTTGTTGTGTACCACCTTTTAACCAGATGAATCATTACAATGATCATGATAAAAAGCAGTGCAATCTATATGGCAATATGATGATGATCAATGGTTTCAAGATTGTAACTTGGGGGGTAACTTGAAACTTTTAGGTGGTAGCAGATTCGTTTCCATTTGATATAGCTCCTTGTAGTTCAGCTTTTCATCGTTCCTTGAAACTTTATTTGTAGAACGTTCAGTTGATGTTTCGTTGAGGTCACTATCTCCGAAACGAGGGTATGATACCTGCAGAGTAGTTTCCAATGTGCTCTGACTTGTGACAGTCATTAGCGAATTCCGAATGATGCATCCAGGTTCGGCGATCAATATTCCTGAGTGTTGTAGCTTGATATCCGAAATGCCATCTGCACATACCGCTGACAGCTTTAATGATGACTTTGTTGCAAAAATCCATCGATTTCTTTTATGCATGCTCAACCATAAAAATGATTTTTTTGTGTTGACTAGGTGACATGATGAGTCCGTTTTATTGTGAAACATTTGTAATTCACAACTTGTTTCGGCTGAGAACATTGTTTGTTTATTATAGCAAACAAAGTCAAAGTTTTTAAATTCAGTCTCTGATAGTTCAACAAATTCGTCACGGTGACTATTGTTTGCCATATATGGTGTTTTTATTTCAAACATGCTTATCCCATTTTTATTTGGCACCGGAATCGCTGTCAATTTGTATATTTCCAGTTCGTTTACTGAGACTAATGGAAATGTAACCTTGATAATTGTATGATCCTCTATTATAGTGCCTTCTGCTTTCATCATCTGGTACACCATGAGCATATTGTCGGGAGTTACTGGAAGTGATTGTCCTGGCCTTAAATGATCCCGTATCTGTTCCAGTTGTTCCTTGAGTTGTCGGGGTGATATTAGCATAGGGCTAATTGTATTGTGTCGGATATCTGTCAAGACATTGATGATTTCTGCTTGCATTCGTTGAAGATTTGCAGCTAATAGAGTCAACTGAGTAGACAATGTAATGTACCACTGAAAGGCGCTAAAATGATCAGCCCTTCCCTTTGACTCGGTGATGAAATCCTCAATTCGACTTAATCGTTTGGAACTTGAGATTTCATCCCGTTTTATCACATTGATTGTAGAGTCAATCAATGATGTTTGATTTTTAAGCAAGGTTAATAGGTGATCCTCGTTATCCTTAACCTTTGCTATAGTTTCCGACATTTCACGGGCATATGTTGAGTCTAATACGCCAAATAGACTGCTTGCGATGTTTCCAATGATGTCCAGCGGTGCCCTTTGCCTCCGTGTTCTTGCTATTAATGTATTTTCAGCTTGCAGGTCCTCTTCTATATGTTTGAAGTGCTGATACATACTGGTGCATGCGTCTACTAGTTGAAGTTGTGTGCATAGAGATCCACTTTTAGTAGTCCCCATGGTGAATGTGTTCATGTCTTTCCAATAGGGCATTAAATTGTAGTAGACAATGATGGTCCAGTCAGTTGTCGCCAGTTGGCTGGTTCCAACTCTTTCAAAGTATATACCCGGTTTTGATCCAAACTGGGTTATGTTGATTGACTGTGCCATTGCTAACGGTACCAGCAGCAACATTACAAGCATCGGATGTTTATGTGTGGGTTCCTCTTCGTTAAATAGTGGAGCTACATGTTGAATCTCTCGTTTGAAAATCCCCTTTGCCGTTTTTACTTCCACCACTCGTACAAAATTGTCCTTGCCATGAAACAATCGAATGATTCTTCCTAGTGGCCATTGTAATACTGGTGTATTGTCTTCCTTTAGTATTACTAATGTTCCTTCCTTAATGTTAGCCGAAGACTTCCTCCACTTTAGACGCTGTTGCAACTGCTGAAGGTATTCATTGGACCATTGTGTCCAGAATGAGTGCTTCAATTTTGAAACTGCTTGCCATCGATTTCGTAGCGTCTTTGGTTGCTGGGATGGCTCACTGTCAGCTTGTGCGGTTAACGGCTCTCCTATCAGGAAATGCCCTGGCGTTAATGCTGTTACGTCGTTTGGGTTGTCAGATATTGGTGTTAATGGTCGAGAGTTTAGTATGGCCTCTATTGCGACTATAACCGTTTCTAACTCCTCATAGGTTAAATTTGCCGTCGTCACATTTTTTAAGAGGAGATGTTTGTCAGATTTTACTGCAGCTTCCCATAAATCGCCGAAGTGTGGTGCGCGAGGAGGTATAAATTTAAATTGTACCCGTTTATTGTTGCACTCTCGTACAATGTGTTCCTTTGCCTTTTCCGAGAATGTGGCTTCTTCTAACTCTTGAAGTTTGTTCCCGGCTCCTACGAAGTTCGTAGCATTGTCGCAATGGAGCACTTGACATTTTCCTCGACGAGAGATGAACCGCCGAAGTGCCGCTAAATATGCTTCTGTGGTCAGATCACTGACAAGCTCTAGATGTACTGCTTTAGTCGCGAAACAACAAAATATAGCTATGCACGCTGTATTAGGCTTCTTTCCTCGAATTTTATAGTGGATTTTGAATGGTCCACAGTAGTCAACACCAGAATTGAGGAATGGCCGTGCTTGGGTGACTCGAAGAGGTGGCAGATTTCCCATGATTTGTTCTAGTAGTTTGGGCTTGGCTCTAGTGCATTTCACGCAGTTCTGCACAATACTTCTGGCCATGTTTTTCCCTTTGAGTATCCAGTACTGTTGTCGTGATGCTGTCAGCAATGCCTGGGGACCGCAATGCATGTTTTCCTTGTGTATCTTACCAAGGATCAACTTCACAATTGGATCGTTGTAGGGCAGGAGCATTGGGTGTTTGGCGTCAAATGAAATATTTGCCGCTTCCAGTCGACCACCTACTAGTAAGATTCCCTCCTGATCCATGAATGGTGTTAGAGAGTTTATTGAACTTCTCTTTTGTGTTTCCTTATGATTTGTTAAGTGACGTATGTCTTCTTTGAAGTCATTCTGTTGTATGTTACGTATGACAATTTTCTGAGCTTCTTTCATCTCATTGAATTGGACAGTCTTGCTTGTGTGCGTTTTCCTTCCTCGAAAACGCATCATGTACGCTACTATTCTCAATAGCTTGTTGTATGAGTTGTTGTGCTTTATTTTGTAGATTAAGTCATCCTCCTGAGTGATAGTCATAATTGATGACTGACCAATCTTTTGGGGATTTGTAAATTCTTGAATCGTAGCTATTCTTGTAGCTACGAATTTGTCTCGGATGGATGACGAGCAGTTAATCCATGACAATACGATCCTTGAATCAGACCAAAAGAAGGTTGATGCATCTTCCATCGATAACTCTTCCTTTAGTTTTGCTGTCAACTGAGCACCTAACACCGCCGCTTTTAATTCCAAACGGGGTAATGTTATTGCATTGATGGTCAATCAGCGTCATCATCATGATTGACTGTATGGAGTTTAACAATTTTAACTCCTCCCTGTACCTTTTCCATTCCTCCTGGAGATGAACTGGAAGCGCTTCTTTGTAGTCAATGCTTTGTAGTGAGATGCTGCATAAAGATTTTTGCTTTCATAACAACAGGTGCAAACAATCCAAGCGGATCGAAGATCCTAAAAATTTCGGATACGACATGTCTTCTGGATATTGTTTCCTTGGTTAAATCCAGAATTATGTAGGAGTTGGTTAAGTTCCTTCTGTTTCTGGAGGGCCTCTGGTATGGTATCTGCTCCTGTTACGCAATCATCAACATAAAAATCCTTTTCTAGTGCAGCAGCTCCAGTCGGGTATTCTCTCTCTGGCCCTTTTGAGCAAGATATTGTAGGCATTTTGTGGCTAAATATGGAGCTGCCTTAGTTCCATATGTTACAGTTTTGAGTCTGTAATATCTCAGATCTTCTGATGGATCATTTCGCCATACAATTGTTTGATAGTACTGGTCCTCAGGATTGACCCAGATCTGACGATACATTTTTTCGATGTCTGCCGTAAATACATATTTGTGCATCCAGAATCGAAGCAATATTGAAAATATCGAACTTTGCACAGTCGGACCTTTATGCATCAAATCGTTGAGTGATTTGCCGGATGACGTAACAGCAGAAGCATCAAAGACAACTCTCAATTTTGTTGTAGAGCTGTCAGGTTTCATCACACAGTGATGTGGAATAAAATAGCGTGATCGTGCTATTTCTTTAGTGTGCATTTCCTTCATATGCCCAAGTGCCTCATATTCTTTCATGAACTGCACCAAAGTGCAGGCACCAAAGTCGACGTGTAGCCAAATCACGGCTCTCCCCTAAGGACGAAGCATCTTCCAAAAATGGGAGTCTGACAATGAATCTCTTGTCACATGCCATGTGAATATTTTGAACAAAATATTGCTCACATCGCTTCTCTAGAGGAGATAAGCATGGTGTGTTGCTCGGGAATGAGTCCAATTCCCAAAACTTGGAGATTTGCTGATCCACCTTGTCCTCCTCAGTCAAAACTGCACACGTGCTTTGGCTCTTTGACTCCTGTCTTAGCTTGCCAGCCACTATCCAGCCTAGTCTCGTTTCCTGTAGCCTGGGCAATCCTCTTCCAATTGATACATGCTTATCTTGCATGATTTCGAAGTAATGTTCTGCTCCCAACAGTATGTCTATTCTTCCATTCTTGTCAAAGTTGGGATCTGCCAAAATGATGTTCTTTGGAAATTTCCAACGAAATGTATCGATTAATTGCGCTGGCTGATCTGCCACTATATGTGGTAACACAAATTCTTCTAATCGTGTATTGAAGCTATTATGCTGTGATTTGAGCATAACATTTACTCTCGCCTTTGATGTTTGTGTTCGGCCGCCAATTCCATTTATCTGAAGCTCCGATTTGTGCACCTTCAGATTTAAGATGTTCAATGCTCTTTCCGAATTCACATTGACTTGCGAGCCTGAATCAAGCAGAGCTCTAAATTTACCAATTTGTCCATTATTGCCTTTTATGAGTACCTGAGCAGTGGCTAATAGTACATAATTGCTTTGAATACTGTTTACCGATGCTGCTGTTTTGGCTTCAAACTAGGTTTCTAAATGAAGAAGAGTGTTATGTCCTTTGCTGCATTTAAAACAATCTCTTCTTTGACAATTTCTTGCAGCATGGTCGCGTTTAAAACATTTAACGCATAGTTGGTTCTTTTGAACCCAATTCAATCTATCCGCAGCAGTTTTCTTTAAAAACTGGGTGCATTTATAGATGGCGTGGTTAGGTTTCTCGCAGAAATAACAGTAATATTGATTTTCTGCTCCTGCTGATGCGCATGTGATGGGCTTCTTTGTCCTTTCCCATCCAATAGCTTCCAGAGTTAGGAATCTTTGCTCGAGGAACTGCATGAACTCGCTCAACGGCTGTAGTTCCTTTGTATTTTGTATGGATTGCTCATACATAGTAAGAGTTTGACGATCTAATTTTTTCGTCAACAGACAAAGAAGAATCGTGTCCCATTTGTCTGTTTCTATCTCAATGTTGTTTAATGCTGCTAATGTTTCCTTTACATTATCATGCAGCATTTTAATTGATTTAGCATCGTTGGTTGTGCTAGGTTGATCCAATAGTCGTTGAATCAATGCATTACTTAGCACTCTTTTGTTACTAAAACGATCTTGTAACATATTCCATGCTGTAATGTAGTTTCCTTCTGTTAACGAAAGGTGGCGTATTAAATTTTTTTTGCATCTCCTGTTACATTGGTCTTCAAATACCACATCTTTTGTATGACAGGTACTGATGATTCATGAATCATTTTCTTAAAAATGTCATGGAATTGTTGCCATTTAAGGTAATCTCCATCAAATTTTGGAATGGCAACCTTTGGCAATGGTAATAAGTTATTAACATGAGGAGCAGCGATGACTTGCTGAACAGAGTCTGATTCCGTCATTATTTGGACTGATAACACTGCGTCTTCAGCTGCTATGTAATTATACCCCATTTTTACAGGGTCTGTAAATTTTTTGTGAATTTGAATGTGGATTGTTCTTATCTCATCCCAATATTTTATGATTATTGGTTTTAAGTCCTTTTGCGTCTCATTCGTCATTCTGTTCATGATGCGCTCTAGACTTTCAAGCAGCACCTTTTGTTCTCGAATCATGGGCCCTATTTCATGCTCATCCTCCAAAGACGTTATCGATCCTGCGTCTATCTCCATTTCGATTGAAGATAGTTGTTTGGTTAATTCGCCTTCGTATTGTATGACTAAATCTCTTATTTGTTTAAAATAGTCATTGGCGAAATAATTATGCTCAAATTCTGAGCCTTGAACTATTTTTTGAATATTAGTTTCCTCTTTTGAAAACATATCCCAGAGATTCATTAGGTTCTCAATACGGGATTTAAAATATTCTGGTTTCTGCTTTCTTTCAGCAGAATCCTTTTTATAATTTCGTACCAGGCTCTGAATCTCTTCGCCTGTGGCAAGCTGCCTGTCTAGCATAACATTAATGCTTGATGATGCCATTTTATTTTATTTATTTTAATACTTTGACCCGATGGAGGTAATTTATTTGTCACTATGACTGGTTGTGCCTCTACTCACAACCACGACGATGGTCAAAGTATCTCAATAAATATTTATGACACTGGAATTCTTGTTTCCAATTCAACCTTAGTCGCCAAGTTGACTGTGATGGTTGAGTTAGATCCAAATAACACCAATTAAGTTTTCCTTCACCGAAGGTTTGAAATCACAACTCTGATTGTTGTATGTTGTATGTGTGTAAATTGGTCGCCAAGTTGACCAATTATGTAGGATTTTCCAACTAAATCCAAGTTCAAATCGGGAACAACAATCCAGATGATCGGTTAAGTGTCCAAAAGTCGGGGGTCACCAAATGAATAAATCAAATGAATCTGTTGATGTAGATTCACTTGATTTTTGTGTGATTCTCAATATGACAATCGTATGCTGAAAATGTAAATTTGTATGCTACCGGTTCATGTACCAGTAACAAATGGTCGCCGCAATCGGTACTTGAACAAATTGGGCTTCGGAGATGTGAATACGTCAGAGTTTTCTTTCGTACTGATTTTATTTGGTAAAATGCGAGGTTTATATACAAGTTCTATGAGTATAATTGTTTACTTAGGATCTTAGGTATGTTTAATTAGTTCTGAGTATAATATTGCTAGGGAAATGTGTTATCTATATTTAGGACTAAGCAATTACTACAAATCCAAGAGTGGAATATTCCAAGGGTCAGATTTATGACGGTCACAATGGTTATCATGCAGATGGTGAGAGATTTGACCACATATTTATATTTAGAGCATATTATCGTTTATTTATTTAGGTGGCTGGGAAATCTTAACCTTTTATGGCTAGCTATTTGGTAGGTCTAATCATACGATTTTGTATTTTAATTTAAATCGTACAATTATGAACCGTTTTATGGTTATAAGTGTATAGAATTAACTCGAATTTTGTGAGCTTGTTTTCTATGTTATCCTCGCTTGAAATGATTCTTAATTTTTCATTGATCGTTTTATGTAGCCGTTCTACATCAGAAACTCCGTTTTTACTGGTAGTGATTTCGATTTTCACATTTTCCGCATTCAACCATGCTTGCAATGCTGCGCACATAAAGGCTGAATCTTTGTCGGCTTTAATTCCCTGTGGCTTGCCCATTTCGTTAAAGACTTTTATGATGGCTCTCTTTGTTTCTAACCAGTCACGACTCTTAACTTCTACAAGGGTAGCGAATTTAGAATATACATCAATGCATGATAGGAATTGTTGATTGCCTACCAAATAGATATCCATGACATACTTTTCTCTGATATTTTGTATTTCAGGGGTGATTTCGAAGGTTAGATTGGTGTTACGATGCTCTGTTTTAGCAACGTTGCACGTAGGACATTCATTGATAATATTTTGGATTAAATTTTGATAATCGGGGTAGTAGAATTTTCCTTTAAACCAATTAGTGGTCATTTCGATACCTGGGAGAAGTAGCTCTTTATGATTCTTCAATATTTGTTCTTTGAATTCGGAGTAGTTCGGATTATCTATGTGTTTGGTACTGGATTTAATCAGTTTTGTGAAGTGATTTGGACTGATTATCTCCAGGAATGCCCTTTGGAACAGTGGGAAGTCTACTTCATTATGGAAATATAGTGCGCTCTTTTTGGTACACACGTATTCCTTTATTATATCTTTCGCTAATGACTCTGTCATTTCAGTATATGGGATTTTTATCAGTATCTTGTGGAAATAGTGGGATGTTTCTACCTTATCCTCATTACCTTTAATCAGTTATATTTGCCTATTATAGTAATTGATTGGTCGCTCTGTAAGTGGAATATAATTTGTATTATCTTTTTGCGCGCTATGGACCGTTGCACAATCACTATTAATGGTTTCCCCGAGTAGGTTTTCGTTAATCTTTACTCTTGATAGCGCATCGGCTACATGGTTCTCCTTTCCTGGTAAATATTTTATTTTGAAGTCAAATTCATTTAATTTGATCTTCCATCGTTGTAGCTTCATATTTGGTTCCTTAAGGTTATTCAACCAAATCAAGGGTTTATGATCACTTAATATCTCAAACGTTCTACCAAACAGGTACGATCTGAAATACTTAGTTGCCCAAACTATAGCTAGTAATTCCTTTTCTATTGCTGAATAATTGATTTCATGTTCGTTTAAGGTTCTACTTGCATAGAAAATTGGTTTGTGGTCTTGCGACAACACTGCTCCTAATGCAATGTTACTTGCATCGGTTGTTACCGTGAACATTTTGTTGAAATCTGGGAATGCGAGGATGGGGTCTGAGGTGATAAGTACTTTCAACTTTTCGAAGGCCTCGACGTATTTTCCTCGGTTGGGCATATGACTGCTCGTTTCTTTAATTTGAGTGTCATTGGTTTTGCTATATTTACGAAATTAGGAATGAATTTCCTATAAAATCCACATAAACCTATGAATGATTTTATTTTTGTGGTTGTATTGGGTATTGGGAAGTTTATTATGGCGGATATTTTCTTTGGATTAGGAACTATGCCGTTAGTTGTTACTACATGGCCTAGGAGTTCCGTTTCTTTCTTCAGGAATTCACACTTATCCATTTGAAGTTTGAGGTTTGCATCTCTCAACTTTCCAAAGACCCTTTTAAGAGACAACAAATGTTCTTCCAATGATGTGGAATAGATAATGATGTCGTCTAGATACACAAGGCAATTTTTGAAAATTAAATCTTCTAACAGATTGTTCATGCATCTTTGAAATGTGGCGGGGGCAGTGGTTAGCCCAAAAGGTATACGAGTGAACTCGTAATGACCATGCTTCGTGGAGAAAGCTGTTTTTAGTATTGAACTAGGTTCCATTGGAATTTGATGGAATCCCTTAGCTAAATCGATTGTTGTAAAATATTGGCACCTACCTAGTTTATCTAGGATTTCGTCCATTCTGGGTGTTGGAAATTTATCCTTGATTGTCACCTCGTTTAGACTTCTATAATCTACTACCATACGATATTTCTGCTTTCCTGAAGTATCTATCTTTTTTGGTATTATAGCAATGGGTGCACAATAGGGCGAATTCGACTTACGAATGATTCCCTGTCTAATCATATCTTTGATTTGTTGAGTCACTTCCTGATCGTGTATTAGAGCATATTTATATGGTCGACGATATACAGGATCTTCGTGATGGGTTTTAATTTCGTGCTTTATAGTACTAGTGAAGGTCAAAATGTCACCTTCTTTATACTGCACGTCCTTAAATTCATAGAGAACTTTCTTTAGTTTCTCCTTTTCTTCGTCATTTAAATGTTCCAACCTTAGCTGGTTACATTCCCTTAATTCATTCTCTAATGCGGAAGCGAAGTATTGCTCTCCTTTAGGAGATGGGTCAAGGCACTTAGGTGTAGTTATATCTTCCTTTGAAGATGGCTTATCACCAGTGTGTGCGGTCTTGCCGTCGGCAATTGCTTCTCCACTTTGGATGATTGGGTATGACCTTTCTCCTAACGTTACCGTTTCATTTCGGTAATCGATGACGGCTTTGCTGGCCATCAAATATTCTCTGCCTAAGAGTATGTCATAATTTTCAGAAAAATTATGAATATAAAATTTTTTTTTTGTCGGACAGTTTTTGGTTGCATTACGTGTAATGCTCTGAGTCAGACGGACGGGTCCTTTGATGGTATGGACGGTGAGGTTGTCGCTATCGACTTTGGAATCTGTATAGTTTTCCTTTATTATATTTATTGACGATCCCGAGTCCGCGATACCTATTAACTTTTTATTATTTACAATTATTTCTATATATGGTCCTCCTCGATTTCTTCCGAGGCACTCTGCTGAAAATTTACATCCATTTTCATATGTCCACTTTGGCTTTCCCTAGATCGTTTGACTGGCTGATTCGGTGCACTGCTACCTTCCTGAGTCTGGTTAATTTGATAGTTAGTGGGATTCTGTACTCTGCCCTGGTTTAAGGAATTTCTAAATTCATTAAATAATCCTTTATTATTTACTGCATTATTTCCTGAATTATTTCGATGCGTTCCATGATTATTTCTGGAAGTACTTGGGTTTTGATTGTTATAATCGTTACTACTATAGCGAGGGTAATAAGTTCCAACGTTCCTACGATTGTTATTTCCGTTTCTTGAGTGTTCGTGATTCTTGTTATCATTTACGAAATTTTCGTAGATTCCTAACTCTTGAGCTGATTTTTCTAGTTTAGCCATAGTAGAAATGTCTTTCTTTGCTAAGATAATGAACAGTCTATTGGGTAGAGCATCTTCTATGGTATGTCTGGTGGCATTTTCCAGAGCGTTTTTAAAGATTGTCTTATTTTCTGCGCTAGTTTCCAGATTTAGTTTACTCACTATAACATTTGACTTAATTTCTAGTTCCTCTATGAACTTACGAATACTCCCATTGAATTTGGTATCGTGTAATTGTTGTAGTAGCGTCTCGTATGGAGTGTGGTTGTTGAATTTGCTGATTAGGGCTGCCTTTAGATCACTCCAGGTGTTGGGTTGAAGGCTTTGTGATAAAAGTTGTGCTCGTCCGCACAGTTGACCCTCAGTGGCTCCGTACATGATGCTTTGTTGCCGGAGGTCTTCTGTTGGGTACAATCCGGAGATGTATTCAATCCTGCTTATGAACGAACTTAGACGTTCTTGGCATCCGTCGTATGGTGGAATTTGCCTGATTGACTTCAAGGCTTTGTTCAAGTGGGGCGTCTGATTGGTCAGCTACGATGGCGCGGTTCTTGAGAATCGATTAGTAATTGATCTCTGAAGAGTGGCGTGATTCTAGTGCGGCTGGATTCTAGTGCGGCCTCTATTTTTTTATGTTACACTTCTAGCTTAGGGTGTTTGTTTACATTGCCTGCAATCGGCTACGCGTGGTCCATTTCGAGCGTGAGATTGTTTATGGGGGTTCGAAGCTGAGGGTGTCGGATTGCTTATAGTATTGTGGGTGTAGGGTAATAGACATAGACAAGGGTATGCGGAGCATGGACTATAGATATGTCACTATATATATTTAAACTCTGGTACACTACAATACACAAGAAATTTGTAGAAGTAAATGGAACTTTGAGGAGACGTCGGGGTTGGCCTATCTTTGAGAGGGTGTCTGCGCCTGGCCGGTTGCTTGGTCTGGAGTGGGGGAAGTCCGCGTGACCTGGTGTGTTTGGTCAGGGTTATGGAGTCGGCGCATGTCGATCGTTATCTATGTGTGGAGGGGGTGCGTTCGTATAGTGAATAATGCATGCGTTCAATTTACGCTGGGCGAGGCGCTGTAATTTAGTATCAGGTTTTATGCTTATAATATGTCGGGGGAACCCCTTTTAGGTTCGTTACAAGAATAAAAGCTAACTGCTATGGAGGGTTAAACACGTTTATGTAAATTTAAAATTTAGAATCTGGTTTTTTCTCGCAGATTAGAGAGTTTTTCATGGATTTGGGCGCATGTGAAATATAACAAATGCCCCATCTCGGGGCACTGGCAGCTGAGATAGGAAATCACCGGCATCATAGCAATTTTTGAATAAATCGACAATGTGTTTTCTTTCTACGCTATCGCTGGCCGGTTCCAATCGCTTGGCGCCTTCTTTGGATATGTGCTACACAACGATTTAGGTATAAATATATCAATATTAAACATATTTATGTGTTTGGTAAAACAACCCACCATTAAGGCTGGAAATATGGAAAGATTGACAAAGGCTGGTGGCCTGTTAAGTGACTTCTGATTGAAGACCTTGTCAGTATGTTGCCTGTTCTCATCATATCTCTCAGCATGGCCCGCTATTCTCTCCGGTGCTCGAACTTCTGCGATTCCGGACCCGGTTCTGGTCCGATTTTTTATCTCTACTGCGAATGATGGGAATGGGCAAGCCGCCGAATATATATTGGGGAACTTTGTATTTTGCTATTATCAAAGACTATACAATACCAAGATGTTGCATGAGGAACAAATTCTTTTTCAATTTTCGTTTGACGTTTCAGCGTCGAGTCGGTGTGTCTTGAGAGAAAGAATACAAAAACAAAATATGAATCGACTGCGTGCCGAAACCGTAGGGCAGCGTGGTCGCTGATGTCTTTGGCGCGGCACAGTGGGGACTCAGCCGAAATAGTAAAAAAATTGTATGAGTGCTTTAGATAAATTTAATGTACGCATCTAATAGAGAATTTTCCAATCGAATTTTCAAGATAGTTTTAGTTTAGAAGATATAAGCACTCAAAGTTTAACATTTTTTCAGTGTGCAAATATTTATTGAACTCATATTCACTAACTAATTTAGCAAGCTGAGACGGCCAAAGGTCCCACTGTGCCGCTCCAAAGACATCGGCGATCCGCGACCACCGCTTCGACGGTGCTGAGGCTCGAGAGTCCAGAATTATTTCGTTGCTGGTGAAGGCATTGCCGAACAGACGAAACCGATGGGCAGCGGGGTCGCGGTAGAGACGAAGTACAGGCGAAAAGGGAATTGAAACCCCTTTGCCTTTTGGGTTCTAATGTTAGGACCCGCCATAGAACAGCTTTTTGCTCGCTCATGCAACATCTTGGTATTTTATAGTCTTTGCTATTATTTACTAAATTTTACCCATTTTCCTGTAAAAAAATCTTACAAAAGTACCACCATTTGGGTTATGTCTTATTTTCCCACTATACTGAGTTTTAAAAAATTGTTTGTTTCCGCATTTGCTTTGACAGATGAGTGACGATTCTCGTTGCTGCAATTTCTAAAGTACGGAGATTAATATTTGTTGTAGTGAGCTGCTGCAACAGATCGATCGGTAAGATACAAAAATGTTGGTTCAACGTGTTATAATCGACCTGGTCATAATGCCAGTGGGTGTTCGCGTAGAAGCAGCACTCCGTCGACGATTGGGATGTAGTTCGCAGTGGAGTAATCGTCGAGTTTGACCGACACGTGTGCGGCGGCCGCGAGGACGAGTAGAGTCAACAGGTTGTTCATAGCTTGTATGTTTTCTTACGTTGGGTGACACCGGAGGGGAGCGGAATGTTTCGGTAGGGTGATTGGTTTGGCGGCGTCGGGCGAGTCTCTGACTGAGGTTGTGGGTTCGTTTAATTCGTTTTTGGGAGTCGATTTTTGCGGACCCAGCTCTTCTTTGGTCTTCTGTGCTGCACCGTGGGTGCGTTTTGGGTCAGCCGCGTGCCCTTTTTTTGTTATACCCGATACTCAAAATGAGTATTGGGGTATATTAGATTTGTGGTGAAAGTGGATGTGTGTAACGTCCAGAAGGAATCGTTTCCGACCCCATAAAGTATATATATTCTTGATCAGCATCAATAGCCGAGCCCTGTCTGTCTGTCTGTCTGTCTGTCTGTCCGTCCGTCCGTCCGTCCGTCTGTCCGTCCCTATCAGCGCCTAGTGCTCAAAGACTATAAGAGCTACAGCAACGACGTTTTATATCCGGACTTCTGTGATATGTCACTACAAGTATATTTCAAAACTTTGACCCACCCCTTTTGACGCATCAGTGTGTATCTCGGTTTTTGCAGTCCTGCGATAAAGTTTCAAGACCGGCTCTTTCACCAATACTCCAGACCCATTTTAAATGGGACATCTTTTCGCAGCAGATTGGTCAGTGGTGTGGCGATTAGCGAATAGTTTCTTATGAATTTACGGAAAAACCCAGTTAATCCTAAAAACGACTGCACAGTCTTTATGTTTTTCGGCATCGGGAACTGGCTGACGTCTTTGGTTTTCTCCAATCCAGGCTTGATTTCACCTCCTCCAACTTGATGACCCAAAAATGTAATGGTCGACTGCAGAAATCGGCACTTCTTCCACTTCATCTTCAGCCCTTATTCAACTGCAACATCAAAAACCTTCTTCAGCTTTCCCAGGCATTCGTCGGCGGTTTCAGCGTGTATAACGATATCGTCCATGTACAGGTCAAGAATGTTTTCATTTATAAGGTTTTCAAATACAAAACTTATAAAACGGATGAAAACTGCTAGCGAATTGCAAAAACCGAAAGGCGCACGGTTGAACTCAAAGAGGCCTTCCTTCGTTATGAACGCCGTATATTTTTTGCTGCTTTCTTCCACAGGAACGTGGAAAACCCCATTTTCTAAGTCCATGATGGTGAACACCTTAGCATTTTCCAGTTTTTCCAGCACCTCTTCAACGAATAAAACGGGAAAGCAATCTTTCAAGACCATATTGTTCAACTGGCGATAGCCCACGCAGACCCGGCTGCTCCCATCCTTTTTCTTGACAATTACAGTCCGACTGGCGAAATTTGATGATGAGCGTCGTATTATCCCAGCGTTGGCCCATTCATCGATCTGCTGCTTGACAACGTCGGTTTCGCTGATGGCCACTCGACTTGGCGAATGTTGAATCGGCGCTATTTTCTCGTCCGGTACGATCTTCAGCATGATCGGGCACACTGCAGTCTGCTTCTTTTCAGTAAAGTCCTGAATCATTGATTGGACGGCATCTCTGAACTGCGATGGACTGTTTATGTCAGTATTTGCTTCGACCACGTTGTAAATACTTATCTGTTTTGGTGTCCTCAGTTTCCTCCCCCGGCAGGGGAGAAAATTATATCCTCCTGGCGTTGATGCCATTGTGAACTTGGATATAAAGTCGTGTCCAAGCAACAATTTGCATCCGACGGCATAATCGGCCACCACAAGGAATTTGTGTGCCAGTCGCATTCCGTCGATCTCCACTTCTGCCGTAAACTGCCCAGCGGAGCGTGTGATGTTGTTTCCAAGTCCCCTCAAAGTTGACGAACTGGCTTGAAGATGGATACCACTCATTTTGCCGAACACTGACATCTTTAATAGGGAAACATCTGCACCGGTGTCTATGAGCCCCTTGACTTGCACGTCGTTAATTTTTAGAGACTTCAGGCGTTTTTCCTCGTATGCAACGTTTACCGCTGCGGAACTCGGGCAATCCTTAGACATGTGTCCAGTCTGATTGCAGCGGAAACACTTTAATGCAGCTCGGCAATCCTTGCGTAGATGCTCCTGGGATCCACAATTGTAGCAGTGTTGCTTCCTTTCATATTTGGTGAAATTGGACTTCTTTCCGAACGGCTGTGGGTCTTTCTGTTTCGGGGCGAAACCCCCATCAACCGCGAGCGTTCTTTCGTAGATTTCGTACTTCTCTCGCAGCTGCTTGTATGAGCTGCATTTATACGAGGTGTACTTATAATCCGTTTTTAAATTCAGTCCGTCGACAATGTATCGAATCACCGACTCCGTGTCTGTTGTCCCACGTGCAGCAATGCGTTTCATCTGGTGACGCAATTGGCCGTACTCATACACTGCTGTGGACTCGAGAAAAAGTGCGGCTGTACCTGTATTGGGCTTGCACGTATTTTTGTTTGTCATTTAGTCCGTATGCTTCAGCGTTTAGCTCGAAGTTAATAAACCACTGCTATACCGACATATTTTCTCCGTTGAATTCTGGAATAATTTTTGCAAAATTTTCCTCTACCAGCCTTGCATCATTTTTCTTGTCTATTTCATCAGCATTTATTTTCATCGAGAGCAGTTGAGAGCATCGAGAGCATCCTTCTAGGAGTGTTGACCTCATCGCTTCCTCGTTCGCGTTTTGCTGGCGATTGATCCTGTTTGCTTCTGATCCACTTCGAAGGCCCACTTCGTTTTGCTGCATATTCCCGGCTGGTGGTCCACTTGTATTTTCCATTATAATTATACTGCGCAATACTATTGTGGGCAGCCGGCTTGAAACAACCCTTTTTTCTCGGTTCTTCTTTTCACCCACTCGCTGTCTCGCTTCCTCTGCTTGCGGCTTCTGAGAGTCAAATGCGCAGTTTTTTTTGCACCGATTTTTTGCTTTTCCGTCTCGCTTCGTCTGCTGCCGGCTTCTGAGACATGAGACACACAATTTTTGATTTTTTCCACTTTAAACAGGCAGTACGACACTGGTTGAGCCCCCAAATGTAAGATATTATTTAGAGTATTGTTTATTCGTATTATTATCGCGGTGGCCTGTTATGTGTGCTTACAAAAGTTCTTAATGTTACGGCTTATTTCTGCTGATTTTCTGCTGGTGCTTGAGTCGCGTCCGTATGCTGCTGTTCTCTCCTTTTTACTGCTTCGCTCGGTTCATCTTCTTCTCTGTCCGCTGTTGATCTGCTGCTGTTACTACTGCTGTTGCTGCTGCTGTTGCTGCTCATCAGCTGTTCCTCTGCTGATGTTATTACTGCTGTTGCTTATCACCGCTGCCCCCTCAATAGGCCAGCTGGCCCACTCCTTCTTACATATATCCGGTTGCGGAATCTGGATCAGATCGGATAATTTGTATAGCCAAAAGCAACAAATCAATTTGCAGTGGCTAAGCAGCGCCCGACGTCACGCTCAGAATGATTTTCTGTCTCTCTCGCACGCACTCTTTGTCGTGTCGTTTAATATTTGCGGCGTCTGCCGTAGGAGAGCCTGACTGACTAAGTATCGGATATAAATGTAGAGTTGCGGTGTCCGCAGCAACTCACAACGTTCCCCCTCGTTTTTTTTATTTGGGAAACTCCTCTTCGGCGGTGTCGCCAGTTGTGGCTCGGCGTCATGTTTCTTCTGTGGTCTGCGTTGGGATTTCCGCGTTCTCTTCGCTCCGTCAGCTAATTCGTGGGGTGCATGGTCGTGACTGACTACTCGGTGCCGTGGTTGGGGCGTCGGGTTGATGTCTCGTTGCTTTCCTCGTCGATGTCAGCATTCTCATGTAGGTCGGTGGGTTCTTTGGGCTCGCGATCGCGGAATTTCTGCAGGTCGTTACTGTGGTTGAGATTCTTCACGCTCGATTATCGTAAGAATGGTAAGCTGAGCCTCTCTCGGTGGTCTGTCTTCTGGAGGGGCGTCCTGCATTCCTTTCCCTTCGTTGGTGGAACCGCGTCGGTTGCCTCGGAGGACCGGCTCGCTTTCTTCGTTGCTTTGGTTGATTTTTGGTTTATCGGCTAGGCGTGGGGCTAGGCGTGCGCGTCATTGCTGCCTTGGGTTTTGTGTTCCTCGTTTCTTGTGCTTGTGTCTCGTTTCGTTTCGGGGGATTCGTCGGAGGCGGGGGTCTGGACTTCATGGGTCTTGGGGTGTGTACTTGGCAGGCGGTGATCATCGGCGTGTTTGAGACGGGGCGTTGGTGACCTTGATGGAGGAGGCGTGTGGTGTCGCACTGTATCATTGTGTCGGTGGCGCATAGCAAATCCATCCCCACAATGACTAAGAGCGGCATCTGAACCTCCCGCTCGTCTATTCGGACGCGCGCTAGGTAGATCTGAGTTATCTCGCGTGCGTAGCCGTCAGCCAGGAGGATCTGGACGCACGCCTCTCGCAGGTCGTTGTCGAGGGTGTCGGATTGCTTATAGTATTGTGGGTGTAGGGTAATAGACATAGACAAGGGTATGCGGAGCATGGACTATAGATATGTCACTATATATATTTAAACTCTGGTACACTACAATACACAAGAAATTTGTAGAAGTAGATGGAACTTTGAGGAGACGTCGGGGTTGGCCTATCTTTGAGAGGGTGTCTGCGCCTGGCCGGTTGCTTGGTCTGGAGTGGGGGAAGTCCGCGTGACCTGGTGTGTTTGGTCAGGGTTATGGAGTCGGCGCATGTCGATCGTTATCTATGTGTGGAGGGGGTGCGTTCGTATAGTGAATAATGCATGCGTTCAATTTACGCTGGGCGAGGCGCTGTAATTTAGTATCAGGTTTTATGCTTATAATATGTCGGGGGAACCCCTTTTAGGTTCGTTACAAGAATAAAAGCTAACTGCTATGGAGGGTTAAACACGTTTATGTAAATTTAAAATTTAGAATCTGGTTTTTTCTCGCAGATTAGAGAGTTTTTCATGGATTTGGGCGCATGTGAAATATAACAAATGCCCCATCTCGGGGCACTGGCAGCTGAGATAGGAAATCACCGGCATCATAGCAATTTTTGAATAAATCGACAATGTGTTTTCTTTCTACGCTATCGCTGGCCGGTTCCAATCGCTTGGCGCCTTCTTTGGATATGTGCTACACAACGATTTAGGTATAAATATATCAATATTAAACATATTTATGTGTTTGGTAAAACAACCCACCATTAAGGCTGGAAATATGGAAAGATTGACAAAGGCTGGTGGCCTGTTAAGTGACTTCTGATTGAAGACCTTGTCAGTATGTTGCCTGTTCTCATCATATCTCTCAGCATGGCCCGCTATTCTCTCCGGTGCTCGAACTTCTGCGATTCCGGACCCGGTTCTGGTCCGATTTTTTATCTCTACTGCGAATGATGGGAATGGGCAAGCCGCCGAATATATATTGGGGAACTTTGTATTTTGCTATTATCAAAGACTATACAATACCAAGATGTTGCATGAGGAACAAATTCTTTTTCAATTTTCGTTTGACGTTTCAGCGTCGAGTCGGTGTGTCTTGAGAGAAAGAATACAAAAACAAACGAGGGGGAACGTTGTGAGTTGCTGCGGACACCGCAACTCTAAGGTTATACCCGATACTAAGTCAGAATGGCTCTCCTCCGGCAGACGCCGCTAATATTTAACGACACGACAAAGAGTGCGTGCGAGAGAGACAGAAAATCAGTCTGAGCGTGACGTCGGGCGCTGCGTAGCCACTGCAAATTGATTTGTTCCTTTTGGCTAAAAAAATGGTCTGATCTGATCCAGATTCAGCAATCTAATAGATATGGTCATTATCTATGATTCTGCGTTTTTAGTTTTCTCAAATCTGCAATATTGTGGATGCAACAGATTTTCGTCCTTTGTGGGGGCGGATGGGGGTGGGGCGAAATTCTGAGATATACGTTTTATAGTGACATCTTAAAGGAGTGTGTGCACCAAATTTGGTTACTCTAGCCTTAATAGTCTCTGAGATTTGTGGTTGCCTCAGATTTTCGTCCTTTGCGGGGGCGGAAGGGGGTGTGGCGAAATTTGGACAGGAAACGGTCAAGGTCCGATATCACAGGAGTGTGGATACCAAATTTGGTTGCTCTGGCTTTTATAGGTTCTGAGATCCTTGAACTCATATTTTGCAATTGGCAAAACCGACCATGAAACCTGTGTGTTAGAGTGAGACAGAGCGAGAAAGAGTGAAATTGTTTTCGTGATTCTGGCTGTATTAATTATACGATCTGGTTCAGATTTTGCACTCTAGAAGATATAGTCATCTACTACGAATCTGCGTTTTTAGTTTTCTCGTATCGTCGAAATTGTGGATGCCACAGATTTTCGCCCTTTGTGGGGGCGGAAGTGGGCGGGGCAAAGTTTTGAAATATTTTTGTAGCAGTGACATATCACAGAAGTCTGGATCCAAAACATCGTTGCTCTAGCTCTTATAGTCTTTGAGCATTAGGCGCTGAAGGGGACGGACAGACGGACAGACAGACAGGGCTCAATCGACTCGGCTATTGATGCTGATCAAGAATATATATACTTTATAGGGTCGGAAACGATTCCTTCTGGACGTTACACACATCCACTTTTACCACAAATCTAATATACCCCAATACTCATTTTGAGTATCGGGTATAAATATGAATCGACTGCGTGCCGAAACCGTAGGGCAGCGTGGTCGCTGATGTCTTTGGCGCGGCACAGTGGGGACTCAGCCGAAATAGTAAAAAAATTGTATGAGTGCTTTAGATAAATTTAATGTACGCATCTAATAGAGAATTTTCCAATCGAATTTTCAAGATAGTTTTAGTTTAGAAGATATAAGCACTCAAAGTTTAACATTTTTTCAGTGTGCAAATATTTATTGAACTCATATTCACTAACTAATTTAGCAAGCTGAGACGGCCAAAGGTCCCACTGTGCCGCTCCAAAGACATCGGCGATCCGCGACCACCGCTTCGACGGTGCTGAGGCTCGAGAGTCCAGAATTATTTCGTTGCTGGTGAAGGCATTGCCGAACAGACGAAACCGATGGGCAGCGGGGTCGCGGTAGAGACGAAGTACAGGCGAAAAGGGAATTGAAACCCCTTTGCCTTTTGGGTTCTAATGTTAGGACCCGCCATAGAACAGCTTTTTGCTCGCTCATGCAACATCTTGGTATTTTATAGTCTTTGCTATTATTTACTAAATTTTACCCATTTTCCTGTAAAAAAATCTTACAAAAGTACCACCATTTGGGTTATGTCTTATTTTCCCACTATACTGAGTTTTAAAAAATTGTTTATTTCCGCATTTGCTTTGACAGATGAGTGACGATTCTCGTTGCTGCAATTTCTAAAGTAAGGAGATTAATATTTGTTGTAGTGAGCTGCTGCAACAGATCGATCGGTAAGATACAAAAATGTTGGTTCAACGTGTTATAATCGACCTGGTCATAATGCCAGTGGGTGTTCGCGTAGAAGCAGCACTCCGTCGACGATTGGGATGTAGTTCGCAGTGGAGTAATCGTCGAGTTTGACCGACATGTGTGCGGCGGCCGCGAGGACGAGTAGAGTCAACAGGTTGTTCATAGCTTGTATGTTTTCTTACGTTGGGTGACACCGGAGGGGAGCGGAATGTTTCGGTAGGGTGATTGGTTTGGCGGCATCGGGCGAGTCTCTGACTGAGGTTGTGGGTTCGTTTAATTCGTTTTTGGGAGTCGATTTTTGCGGACCCAGCTCTTCTTTGGTCTTCTGTGCTGCACCGTGGGTGTGTTTTGGGTCAGCCGCGTGCCCTTTTTTTGTTATACCCGATACTCAAAATGAGTATTGGGGTATATTAGATTTGTGGTGAAAGTGGATGTGTGTAACGTCCAGAAGGAATCGTTTCCGACCCCATAAAGTATATATATTCTTGATCAGCATCAATAGCCGAGCCCTGTCTGTCTGTCTGTCTGTCTGTCCGTCCGTCCGTTCGTCCGTCCGTCTGTCCGTCCCTATCAGCGCCTAGTGCTCAAAGACTATAAGAGCTACAGCAACGACGTTTTATATCCGGACTTCTGTGATATGTCACTACAAGTATATTTCAAAACTTTGACCCACCCCTTTAGACGCATCAGTGTGTATCTCGGTTTATGCAGTCCTGCGATAAAGTTTCAAGACCGGCTCTTTCACCAATACTCCAGACCCATTTTAAATGGGACATCTTTTCGCAGCAGATTGGTCAGTGGTGTGGCGATTAGCGAATAGTTTCTTATGAATTTACGGAAAAACCCAGTTAATCCTAAAAACGACTGCACAGTCTTTATGTTTTTCGGCATCGGGAACTGGCTGACGTCTTTGGTTTTCTCCAATCCAGGCTTGATTTCACCTCCTCCAACTTGATGACCCAAAAATGTAATGGTCGACTGCAGAAATCGGCACTTCTTCCACTCCTTCTTCAGCTTTCCCAGGCATTCGTCGGCGGTTTCAGCGTGTATAACGATATCGTCCATGTACAGGTCAAGAATGTTTTCATTTATAAGGTTTTCAAATACAAAACTTATAAAACGGATGAAAGCTGCTGGCGAATTGCAAAAACCGAAAGGCGCATGGTTGAACTCAAAGAGGCCTTCCTTCGTTATGAACGCCGTATATTTTTTGCTGCTTTCTTCCACAGGAACGTGGAAAAACCCATTTTCTAAGTCCATGATGGTGAACACCTTAGCATTTTCCAGTTTTTCCAGCACCTCTTCAACGATTGGAACGGGAAAGCAATCTTTCAAGACCATCTTGTTCAACTGACGATAGTCCACGCAGACCCGGCTGCTCCCATCCTTTTTCTTGACAATTACAGTCCGACTGGCGAAATTTGATGATGAGCGTCGTATTATCCCAGCGTTGGCCCATTCATCGATCTGCTGCTTGACAACGTCGGCTTCGCTGATGGCCACTCGACTTGGCGAATGTTGAATCGGCGCTATTTTCTCGTCCGGTACGATCTTCAGCATGATCGGGCACACTGAAGTCTGGTTCTTTTCAGTAAAGTCCTGAATCATTGATTGGACGGCATCTCTGAACTGCGATGGAATGTTTATGTCAGTATTTGCTTCGACCACGTTGTAAATACTTATCTGTTTTGGTGTCCTCAGTTTCCTCCCCCGGCAGGGGAGAAAATTATATCCTCCTGGCGTTGATGCCATTGTGAACTTGGATATAAAGTCGTGTCCAAGCAACAATTTGCATCCGACGGCATGATCGGCCACCACAAGGAATTTGTGTGCCAGTCGCATTCCGTCGATCTCCACTTCTGCCGTAAACTGCCCAGCGGAGCGTGTGATGTTGTTTCCAAGTCCCCTCAAAGTTGACGAACTGGCTTGCAGATGGATACCACTCATTTTGCCGAACACTGACATCTTTAATAGGGAAACATCTGCACCGGTGTCTATGAGCCCCTTGACTTGCACGTCGTTAATTTTTAGAGACTTCAGGCGTTTTTCCTCGTATGCAACGTTTACCGCTGCGGAACTCGGGCAATCCTTAGACATGTGTCCAGTCTGATTGCAGCGGAAACACTTTAATGCAGCTCGGCAATCCTTGCGTAGATGCTCCTGGGATCCACAATTGTAGCAGTGTTGCTTCCTTTCATATTTGGTGAAATTGGACTTCTTTCCGAACGGCTGTGGGTCTTTTTGTTTCGGGGCGAAAACCCCATCAACCGCGAGCGTTCTTTCGTAGATTTCGTACTTCTCTCGCAGCTGCTTGTATGAGCTGCATTCATACAAGGTGTACTTATAATCCGTTTTTAAATTCAGTCCGTCGACAATGTATCGAATCACCGACTCCGTGTCTGTTGTCCCACGTGCAGCAATGCGTTTCATCTGGTGACGCAATTGGCCGTACTCATACACTGCCGTGGACTCGAGAAAAAGAGCGGCTGTACCTGTATTGGGCTTGCACGTATTTTTGTTTGTCATTTAGTCCGTATGCTTCAGCGTTTAGCTCGAAGTTAATAAACCACTGCTGTACCGACATATTTTCTCCGTTGAATTCTGGAATAATTTTTGCAAAATTTTCCTCTACCAGCCTTGCATCATTTTTCTTGTCTATTTCATCAGCATTTATTTTCATCGAGAGCAGTTGAACCAGCTGTTGGAGCGTCTGTGTGTTTCCTTCTAGGAGTGTTGACCTCATCGCTTCCTCGTTCGCGTTTTGCTGGCGATTGATCCTGTTTGCTTCTGATCCACTTCGAAGGCCCACTTCGTTTTGCTGCATATTCCCGGCTGGTGGTCCACTTGTATTTTCCATTATAATTATACTGCGCAATACTCTTGTGGGCAGCCGGCTTGAAACAACCCTTTTTTCTCGGTTCTTCTTTTCACCCACTCGCTGTCTCGCTTCCTCTGCTTGCGGCTTCTGAGAGTCAAATGCGCAGTTTTTTTTGCACCGATTTTTTGCTTTTCCGTCTCGCTTCGTCTGCTGCCGGCTTCTGAGACATGAGACACACAATTTTTGATTTTTTCCACTTTAAACAGGCAGTACGACACTGGTTGAGCCCCCAAATGTAAGATATTATTTAGAGTATTGTTTATTCGTATTATTATCGCGGTGGCCTGTTATGTGTGCTTACAAAAGTTCTTAATGTTACGGCTTATTTCTGCTGATTTTCTGCTGGTGCTTGAGTCGCGTCCGTATGCTGCTGTTCTCTCCTTTCTACTGCTTCGCTCGGTTCATCTTCTTCTCTGTCCGCTGTTGATCTGCTGCTGTTACTACTGCTGTTGCTGCTGCTGTTGCTGCTCATCAGCTGTTCCTCTGCTGATGTTATTACTGCTGTTGCTTATCACCGCTGCCCCCTCAATAGGCCAGCTGGCCCACTCCTTCTTACATATATCCGGTTGCGGAATCTGGATCAGATCGGATAATTTGTATAGCCAAAAGCAACAAATCAATTTGCAGTGGCTAAGCAGCGCCCGACGTCACGCTCAGAATGATTTTCTGTCTCTCTCGCACGCACTCTTTGTCGTGTCGTTTAATATTTGCGGCGTCTGCCGTAGGAGAGCCTGACTGACTAAGTATCGGATATAAATGTAGAGTTGCGGTGTCCGCAGCAACTCACAACGTTCCCCCTCGTTTTTTTTATTTGGGAAACTCCTCTTCGCGGTGTCGCCAGTTGTGGCTCGGCGTCATGTTTCTTCTGTGGTCTGCGTTGGGATTTCCGCGTTCTCTTCGCTCCGTCAGCTAATTCGTGGGGTGCATGGTCGTGACTGACTACTCGGTGCCGTGGTTGGGGCGTCGGGTTGATGTCTCGTTGCTTTCCTCGTCGATGTCAGCATTCTCATGTAGGTCGGTGGGTTCTTTGGGCTCGCGATCGCGGAATTTCTGCAGGTCGTTACTGTGGTTGAGATTCTTCACGCTCGATTATCGTAAGAATGGTAAGCTGAGCCTCTCTCGGTGGTCTGTCTTCTGGAGGGGCGTCCTGCATTCCTTTCCCTTCGTTGGTGGAACCGCGTCGGTTGCCTCGGAGGACCGGCTCGCTTTCTTCGTTGCTTTGGTTGATTTTTGGTTTATCGGCTAGGCGTGGGGCTAGGCGTGCGCGTCATTGCTGCCTTGGGTTTTGTGTTCCTCGTTTCTTGTGCTTGTGTCTCGTTTCGTTTCGGTGGATTCGTCGGAGGCGGGGGTCTGGACTTCATGGGTCCTGGGGTGTGTACTTGGCAGGCGGTGATCATCGGCGTGTTTGAGACGGGGCGTTGGTGACCTTGATGGAGGAGGCGTGTGGTGTCGCACTGTATCATTGTGTCGGTGGCGCATAGCAAATCCATCCCCACAATGACTTGTGCGAGCGTATTCGATAGTACTAAGAGCGGCATCTGAACCTCCCGGACGCGCGCTAGGTAGATCTGAGTTATCTCGCGTGCGTAGCCGTCAGCCAGGAGGATCTGGACGCACGCCTCTCGCAGGTCGTTGTTGTGATCGAGTTGGCGGGTGAGGTCGGTGTTGATGAAGCTTCGCGAGGCTCCGGTGTCGACCGTTGCTTCCGAGCACCGTGCTCCGATGGTTACTCTCGCCACTATCCGGCCGTCGTGTACTTGTAGCGGGGGAGGTGGGGACGCGAGTCGTTTCCCGGCGGGTTTGACGGCAACAGTCCACAGTGCGTGTTCCGCGCTTGCCGCAGAAGAGGATCGATGAGGTTTTCGGAACTGGGGCCGATTCGTCTCGCCTTCGAATCCGTTCCGCCATCTGCGCGTCGTAAATGTTTTTTTTTTTTTTTTTTTTTTTTTTTTTGTTGTGTGACTACAGGAAAGCCGAAGTGAGGGACTCTAACCGCTCTAAAACCAACCACACCTATCCCGGATCCCGGCGGTACTGTCGCGAGATATTACTTCGCCGGGGGGAGATGCCCGTAGGGCTCTTCTCTTAATAATCTCCTTTATCCTTTATCTGCTTGCATTGCGTGCTCTTTCTTCGCGAAGCAGTTTGGTAGCCATAGTTACGGCCATGAATCTAATCGCGGCCCAGTTTCTTTCCGACTCCAGCAGGCATTCTGCCAGGTTTGTCACCGCTGGCATTCTTCCAAGCTTGTTGCTTAGATCCTCTCGTTCTTGCCGAAATCTTGGACATTCAAAGAAGCAGTGCTCTGCGTCTTCGATGACCCCTGCGCAGACCACGCAGAAGGGGTCGTCCTCGTGCTTAAACCTATGCAGGTAGGCTTTAAAGCAACCGTGTCCTGTCAGCAGTTGTGTCAGGTGATACTCCACTTGTCCATGGCTACGGTTCAGTCAACTCTTCAGGTCTGGGATTAGCCTATGGGTCCATCGCCCTTTGCTGCTGTTATCCCACGAATCTTGCCATTGCAGGATTGTGCGCTGCCTTAAGGCACCTCTGGTGTCCTGGTCCGTAGTCCCCAGGGTTCGCTGTGCCCTGATTCCTGCGGCTTCTCTTGCCAGCAGATGGATGGGAATCATTGGGATACCGTTCTGAATGCGCAACACACCCTCAGGGCACACAGCCTCTCGACTGCGTTGCATTCTCGGGCATATGTTTTATGCTTCATTGCATCAACCCATATTGGTGCAGCGTACATTAGCGTTGAGCCAACTACGCTCGCTAGTAGCTTTCGCCTTGGCTGTTTCGGGCCTCCGGTGTTGGCCATGATGCGGGATAGGGCCACTGCCGTCTTTCCTGCTTTGCTGCTTGCATACGCCATGTGATGCTTGAAGCTGAGTCTGTGGTCAATCATGACCCCCAGGTACTTCAGGCTTGGACTGGAACTAATAGTGCAGTCTCCTACTCGGATCGTGGCCGTCTCCACTACTTTCCTGCTGCTTATGAGCACCGCCTCCGTTTTGTGGGTGGCTAATGAGAGATCCCTCCCTGATAGCCATGTTCTGGCTCTCTCTACCGCGTCGTTGCAGATTTCTTCCGCCGCTTCTTTCTGTTTTGCCACTACGACTATTGCTATGTCGTCGGCAAAGCCTATCACCGTGGCGCCCATTGGCATATCCATCTTGAGGATTCCATCATACATGATGGGGAATTCCTTGGGGAACTCCTCCAGTGATTTGGTGCTCACGTGTCCCCTTATCCGTCTCATATATGAGCACTCGGTCTCTTAGGTAGTCCGCGATGATATTCTGCAGATACGGCGGTACTTGAAAGTTTCTCAATTCTTCTAGTATGTGATCCCAATTGGCAGAGTTGAATGCATTTTGGACATCGAGTGTTGCCACTATGCAAGCAACGGCGTGACTGTAGTAATGGCCGTCTGTGGGGCCGTTTCCGTCTTCGAGAAGGACCTTCTTTGGTAGCCCTGCGGCGGTTATCGATGTCGGCGGGACGCTGGTTTTGCCCCCCGTGGTTCCACGGGGTCGTAGGCTGAGCTCGGGGTCTGTCTTTCGCTTCTCCGATTATGCCGAGGTGCCGGGCTGTGGTGATCTGGCTCGTCCTGGTGATCTGGCGTACTGTCGCTCGAGCTCCCTCAGTCTGACCCAGGCGTCGTGATCGATGGGCCCGGCGACTAGTTCGGTGAAATTTCTCCGTAAATCTTCCACGTTACCCTCGCGGCTGAATTTGAATTCCTCGGCGAAGGATTCTAGCTCACCCTTCCGGTACTCACCCTCGTGTTGGCGAGTCCAGGGTAATACTCACCGGGCTGTTCCTCTGTGTGGGATTCCATTGTTCCGTTTATTGCTTGCGTTTGCTATTTCGTTTGGCTGGGTCGAGCTTCGCCGCGGGCTTTTCGAATTTCTTCTCGGAGTGATGGCACCGTTCGCGTTTCTCTGGCGCTGAGCCACGCTTTCGTTAGCTCGTTACGCAACCCGCACCGCTGGAAATTGCGCGAAGTTGGGGTTTCCTTCGCGTTGTTTTTCCTGTTTCTCTAGCGGCCGTGGAGTTTTATTCCACAAACCCTCGTCGACGTTCCCTCAGGTCCCTGCTCGGGCGCCACTTGTGATGGACCTATTTCAGGCTGAGGTAACCTCATTCACGTCCAGGGGTCAATGCACAAGAAATTTGTAGAAGTAGATGGAACTTTGAGGAGACGTCGGGGTTGGCCTATCTTAGAGAGGGTGTCTGCGCCTGGCCGGTTGCTTGGTCTGGAGTGGGGGAAGTCCGCGTGACCTGGTGTGTTTGGTCAGGGTTATGGAGTAGGCGCATTTCGATCGTTATCTATGTGTGGAGGGAGTGCGTTCGTGTAGTAAATAATGCATGCGTTCAATTTACGTTGGGCGAGGCGCTGTAATGGTGGGTTAAACACGTTTATGTAAATTTAAAATTTAGAATCTGGTTTTTTCTCGCAGATTAGAGAATTTTTCATGGATTTGGGCGTATGTGAAATATAATGAATGCCCCATCTCGGGGCACTGGCAGCTGAGATAGGAAATCACCGGCATCATAGCAATTTTTGAATAAATCGACAATGTGTTTTCTTTCTACGCTATCGCTGGCCGGTTCCAATCGCTTGGCGCCTTCTTTGGATATGTGCTACAAAACGATTCAGGTATAAATATATCAATATTAAACATATTTATGTGTGTGGTAAAACAACCCACCATTAAGGCTGGGAATATGGAAAGATTGACAAAGGCTGGTGGCCTGTTAAGTGACTTCTGATTGAAGACCTTGTCAGTATGTTGCCTGTTCTCATCATATCTCTCAGCATGCTCGAACTTCTGCGATTCCGGACCCGGTTCTGGTCCGATTTTTCATCTCTACTGCGAATGATGGGAATGGGCAAGCCTCCGAATATATATTGGGGAACTTTGTATTTCGCTATTATTTACTAAATTTTGCCCATTTTCCTGTAAAAATATCTTACAAAAGTACCACCATTTGGGTTATGTCTTATTTTGACACAAGTTTCTCACTATACTGAGTTTTAAAAAATTTTTTGTTTCCGCATTTGCTTTGACAGATGAGTGACGATTCTCGTTGCTGCAATTTCTAAAGTAAGGAGATTTATATTTGTTGTAGTGAGCTGCTGCAACAGATCGATCGGTAAAATACAAAAATGTTGGTTCAACGTGTTATAATCGACCTGGTCATAATGCCAGTGGGTGTTCGCGAAGAAGCACCACTCCGTCGACGATTGGGATGTAGTTCGCAGTGGAGATATCGTCGAGTTTGACCGACACGTGTGCGGCGTCCGCGAGGACGAGTAGAGTCAACAGGTTGTTCATAGCTTGTATGTTTTCTTACGTTGGGTGACACCGGAGGGGAGCGGAGTGTTTCGGTAGGGTGATTGGTTTGGCGGCGTCGGGCGAGTCTCTGACTGAGGTTGTGGGTTCAGGTGGCTTCGTCTTCTCCTGCTGAGGGCGTTCTGATGGATGGGAGCTCGAGTTGGGGCTATTTAATTCGTTTTTGGGAGTCGATTTTTGCGGACCCAGCTCTTCTTTGGTCTTCTGTGCTGCACCGTGGGTGTGTTTTGGGTCAGCCGCGTGCCCTTTTTTTTGTTATACTCAAAATGAGTATTGGGGTATGTTAGATTTGTGGTGAAAGTGGATGTGTGTAACGTCCAGAAGGAATCGTTTCCGACCCCATAAAGTATATATATTCTTGATCAGCATCAATAGCCGAGTCGATTGAGCCATGTCTGTCTGTACGTCTGTCCGTCCGTCCGTCCGTCCGTCCGTCCGTCCGTCCGTCCCTATCAGCGCCTAGTGCTCAAAGACTATAAGAGCTACAGCAACGACGTTTTATATCCGGACTTCTGTGATATGTCACTACAAGTATATTTCAAAACTTTGACCCACCTCTTTTGACGCATCAGTGTGTATCTCGGTTTTTGCAGTCCTGCGATAAAGTTTCAAGACCGGCTCTTTCACCAATACTCCAGACCCATTTTAAATGGGACATCTTTTCGCAGCAGATTGGTCAGTGGTGTGGCGATTAGCGAATAGTTTCTTATAAATTTACGGAAAAACCAAGTTAATCCTAAAAACGACTGCACAGTCTTTATGTTTTTCGGCATCGGGAACTGGCTGACGTCTTTGGTTTTCTCCAATCCAGGCTTGATTTCACATCCCCCAACTTAATGACCCAAAAATGTAATGGTCGACTGCAGAAATCGGCACTTCTTCCACTTCATCTTCACTTCTTTCGTAGATTTCGTACTTCTCTCGCAGCTGCTTGTATGAGCTGCATTCATACAAGGTGTACTTATAATTCGTTTTTAAAATCAGTCCGTCGACAATGTATCGAATCACCGACTCCGTGTCTGTTGTCCCACGTGCAGCAATGCGTTTCATCTGGTGACGCAATTGGCCGTACTCATACACTGCTGTGGACTCGAGAAAAAGAGCGGCTGTACCTGTATTGGGCTTGCACGTATTTTTGTTTGTCATTCAGTCCGTATGCTTCAGCGTTTAGCTCGAAGTTAATAAACCACTGCTGTACCGACATATTTTCTCCGTTGAATTCTGGAATAATTTTGGCAAAATTTTCCACTACCAGCCTTGCATCATTTTTCTTGTCTATTTCATCAGCATTTATTTTCATCGAGAGCAGTTGAACCAGCTGTTGGAGCGTCTGTGTGTTTCCTTCTAGGAGTGTTGACCTCATCGCTTCCTCGTTCGCGTTTTGCTGGCGATTGATCCTGTTTGCTTCTGTTTGCTGCTCATCAGCTGTTCCTCTGCTGCTGTTATTACTGCTGTTGCTTATCACCGCTGCCCCCTCAATAGGCCAGCTGGCCCACTCCTTCTTACATATATCCGGTTGCGGAATCTGGATCAGATCGGATAATTTGTATAGCCAAAAGCAACAAATTAATTTGCAGTGGCTAAGCAGCGCCCGACGTCACGCTCAGAATGATTTTCTGTCTCTCTCGCACGCACTCTTTGTCGTGTCGTTTAATATTTGCGGCGTCTGCCGTAGGAGAGCCTGACTGACTAAGTATCGGATATAAATGTAGAGTTGCGGTGTCCGCAGCAACTCACAACGTTCCCCCTCGTTTTTTTTATTTGGGAAACTCCTCTTCGGCGGTGTTGCCAGTTGTGGCTCGGCGTCATGTTTCTTCTGTGGTCTGCGTTGGGATTTCCGCGTTCTCTTCGCTCCGTCAGCTAATTCGTGGGGTGCATGGTCGTGACTGACTACTCGGTGCCGTGGTTGGGGCGTCGGGTTGATGTCTCGTTGCTTTCCTCGTCGATGTCAGCATTCTCATGTAGGTCGGTGGGTTCTTCGGGCTCGCGATCGCGGAATTTCTGCAGGTCGTTACTGTGGTTGAGATTCTTCACGCTCGATTATCGTAAGAATGGTAAGCTGAGCCTCTCTCGGTGGTCTGTCTTCTGGAGGGGCGTCCTGCATTCCTTTCCCTTCGTTGGTGGAACCGCGTCGGTTGCCTCGGAGGACCGGCTCGCTTTCTTCGTTGCTTTGGTTGATTTTTGGTTTATCGGCTAGGCGTGGGGCTAGGCGTGCGCGTCATTGCTGCCTTGGGTTTTGTGTTCCTCGTTTCTTGTGCTTGTGTCTCGTTTCGTTTCGGGGGATTCGTCGGAGGCGGGGGTCTGGACTTCATGGGGTGTGTACTTGGCAGGCGGTGATCATCGGCGTGTTTGAGACGGGGCGTTGGTGACCTTGATGGAGGAGGCGTGTGGTGTCGCACTGTATCATTGTGTCGGTGGCGCATAGCAAATCCATCCCCACAATGACTTGTTCGAGCGTATTCGATAGTACTAAGAGCGGCATCTGAACCTCCCGCTCGTCTAGTCGGACGCGCGCTAGCTAGATCTGAGTTATCTCGCGTGCGTAGCCGTCAGCCAGGAGGATCTGGACGCACGCCTCTCGCAGGTCGTTGTTGTGATCGAGTTGGCGGGTGAGGTCGGCGTTGATGAAGCTTCGCGAGGCTCCGGTGTAGACCGTGGCTTCCGAGCACCGTGCTCCGATGGTTACTCTCGCCACTATCCGGCCGTCGTGTACTTGTAGCGGGGGAGGTGGGGACGCGAGTCGTTTCCCGGCGGGTGTTGACGGCAACAGTCCACAGTGCGTGTTCCGCGCTTGCCGCAGAAGAGGATCGATGAGGTTTTCGGAACTGGGGCCGATTCGTCTCGCCTTCAAATCCGTTCCGCCATCTGCGCGGCGTGACTGTTTCTTTTTTTTTTATACCCGATACTCAAAATGAGTATTGGGGTATATTAGATTTGTGGTAAAAGTGAATGTGTGTAACGTTCAGAAGGAATCGTTTCCGACCCCATAAAGTATATATATTCTTGATCAGCATCAATAGCCGAGTCGATTGAGCCATGTCTGTCTGTCCGTCCGTCCGTCTGTCCGTCTGTCCGTCCGTCCGTCTGTCCGTCCCCTTCAGCGCCTAATGCTCAAAGACTATAAGAGCTAGAGCAACGATGTTTTGGATCCAAACTTCTGTGATATGTCACTGCTACAAAAATATTTCAAAACTTTGCCCCGCCCACTTCCGCCCCCACAAAGGACGAAAATCTGTGGCATCAACAATTTTGACGATACGAAAAAACTAAAAACGCAGAATCGTAGAAGATGACTATATCTCTAGAGTGCAAAATCTGAACCAGATCGTATAATTATTATAGCCAGAATCAAGAAAACAATTTCACTCTTTCTAGCTCTGTCTCTCTCTAACACACAGGTTTCATGGTCGGTTTTGCCAATTGCAAAATATGAGTTCAAGGATCTCAGAACCCATAAAAGCTAGAGCAACCAAATTTGGTATCCACACTCCTGTGATATCGGACCTTGACCGTTTTGTGTCAAAATTTCGACACCCCCCCTTCCGCCCCCGCAAAGGACGAAAGGCCCACGCACTCTTTGTCGTGTCGTTTAATATTAGCGGTGTCTGCCGGAGGAAAGCCATACTGACTAAGTATCGGGTATAACTGTAGAGTTGCGGTTTCCGCAGCAACTAACAACGTTCCCCCTCGTTTTTTTTTTGTTGTTTTTTTTTGTTGTGTGACTACAGGAAAGCTTCATGCCGACTCAGCCGAAGCCGAAGTGAGGGACTCTAACCGCTCTAAAACCAACCACACCTATCCCGGATCCCGGCGGTACTGTCGCGAGATATTACTTCGCCGGGGGGAGATGCCCGTAGGGCTCTTCTCTTAATAATCGCCTTTATCCTTTATCTCCTTGCATTGCGTGCTCTTTCTTCGCGACGCAGTTTGGTAGCCATAGTTACGGCCATGAATCTAATCGCGGCCCAGTTTCCTTCCGACTCCAGCAGGCATTCTGCCAGGTTTGTCACCGCTGGCATTCTTCCAAGCTTGTTGCTTAGATCCTCTCGTTCTTGCCGAAATCTTGGACATTCGAAGAAGCAGTGCTCTGCGTCTTCGATGACCCCTGCGCAGACCACGCAGAAGGGGTCGTCCTCGTGCTTAAACCTATGCAGGTAGGCTTTAAAGCAACCGTGTCCTGTCAGCAGTTGTGTCAGGTGATACTCCACTTGTCCATGGCTACGGTTCAGTCAACTCTTCAGGTCTGGGATTAGCCTATGGGTCCATCGCCCTTTGCTGCTGTTATCCCACGAATCTTGCCATTGCAGGATTGTGCGCTGCCTTAAGGCACCTCTGGTGTCCTGGTCCGTAGTCCCCAGGGTTCGCTGTGCCCTGATTCCTGCGGCTTCTCTTGCCAGCAGATGGATGGGAATCATTGGGATACCGTTCTGAATGCGCAACACACCCTCAGGGCACACAGCCTCTGGACTGCGTTGCATTCTCGGGCATATGTTTTATGCTTCATTGCATCAACCCATATTGGTGCAGCGTACATTAGCGTTGAGCCAACTACGCTCGCTAGTAGCTTTCGCCTTGGCTGTTTCGGGCCTCCGGTGTTGGCCATGATGC